>NW_020897842.1:13764-21555 GCF_003984885.1 Neopelma chrysocephalum | reverse complement strand
AAATGTTCTTGACTGAAGAGTCAAGACTTGATTTTTAACACCCCTCACCTCGGCTTGGCTCGGGTCCAGCAAGTCTCAGGCTCAGCCTTGGTCCCTTGGGCTGCAAGAAGCTTCTTTGGGGGTTGTGAACACTCAGCACACAGTTTTGGGGCTATTTTGCCTAATGTAGCAAAGTTATTTTGCAGTCTTAGATGGTTTCCACAGAAGAGTTTAGTTTGAAGGGGAAGAGCCTGGGAGTGAAGATTTTGAGGGGTGTCAAGGGGTCTGAATCAGCTTTATCTAAAAATATTCTCTGGAGGTGTCTGAGTGAGGGTTTTGAGGGGTGTCAAGGGGTCTGGAGGAACCTAATCTAGAAATGTTCTTGACTGAAGAGTGGATAAAAGACTTAATTTAAAATGGTCAAGGCCAGGAATCAGCTCATCTGTTTTGGAAGGGGCTTGCAAGGAGGATGGAGAGGAACTTGGGACAAGGGCCTGGAGTGACAGGATGAGGGGGAATGGATTCAAACTGCCAGAGTGGAGGGATAGATTGAATGTTGGGATGTTGGGAAGGAATCCCTCCCTGGGAGGGTGGGGAGGCCCTGGCACAGGTTGCCCAGAGAAGCTGTGGCTGCCCCATCCCTGGAAGTGTCCAAGGCCAGGTTGGAGCAACCTGGGATGGTGGAACGTGTCTAGATGACACCAGATGATATTTAAGGTCCCTTCCAACTCAAACTCCTCAGGAAATTCAGGAACCTCCCACTTCTCCGTGCAGGAAGGGACAGACACGACTCTGGGAGACAAAGTCGGACGTTTCCCAGATTTTTGTCTGGCAGAAGAGGCTGATTATCCTGCAAATAATGCCCTTATTGTGGGTCACCCCGGAGGGCCAGGGATCCGTGATTCATGGCTGGGTAACAACTGGAATTGGCCAAAGGGAATGAAATGGAGGGGAAAGGAAAACACATCAGCCTGTCAGAGCAGCAGGATCGGGGCCAGTTCAGTCTGTGTGGTTTGGACAGCAAATTCCTAATTTGCCGTGGCACACAGAGGAGCTCGACAGGAATTCAGAGGTTTGTCACTCGAATCCCGTTTCAGGCTTCTGGAAAATGCCATAAAATGATATGAAGAGCAGGGAGAAAACTGGGGGTGATGCTTTTGCCCTGTGCCCAGGCCAGCAAGGGAAGTTTACAGTCAGGATATCCAGCAGCACTGCCCATGGAGGGGACTTTTCCATGTGCATCTTTTAATTTGAGCTTTTCACTTAAAATGTTCTCAGGAGGGGGAAATAGAGACCCTAAATTGTGAGGGGAGGATCCACATAGAATCCCAGGCTGGTTTGGGTGGGAAAAGGGACCTTAAAGATCATCTCATTCCCACCCCCTGCCACGGGCAGGGACACCTTCCACTGTCCCAGGTTGCTCCAACCTGGCCTTGGACACTTCCAGGGATGGGGCAGTCACAGCTTCTCTGGGCAACCAGAGCCTCTCCACCCTCAAAAAATTAGGAATATCTTCCTAATATTCCATCTAAACCTACTCTCAGTGGTGAGGGGATCCAAGACAAGCGTGGGAAGGACAATGCCTTGGCATGGCATGAGAGTAATTTCCTCCACTTTTAACCCTTGATCCCCACCCCAAAAGCTCCCTGGTGGTCCTGGGAGAAGAGCAGATGATCTGTTTGCAGACACAAAACCAGCCAGGAGTGTTTGGGCCTGACATGTGAAAGGAGAAACCACTGTGGGAACACTGCCTGGAGAGCTGGTGTGGAAGGGTGGCCAGCAAGGGAACCTTCAAGGTCCATTTAAGATTTTTTAGTTTTTTTGTTTTTTTTTTTTAAGGAGAGAAAACCCAGGAAAATCAGAATTTCACAATGTCTGTGCTGACAGGAACGAGAGAACCAGGTCAGCAAGTCCAATCCCCTGACTGGAAATGTAGAGTTTCTGGTTTGCTGGGTAATGTGGATGGAATTCCAGGAGGGAAAAGGCATTTACTGACCCGTTCTGGGACTGCTGCTGGTCCTGGAGCCTGAGCAGGAAGGAAGTGAGAGCCCTTCTCCAGGGATCTCTCCTGGGGGCCAAGGCTGGGATCCAAACCACAACCACATCTTCCTGATATCCCATCTAAGCCATTGCCCCTCGTCCTGTTCCTGAGGGAAAAGCCCCTCTCTGGCTTCCTTGTATCTTTGGGAGCAACTGGAGATTTCCCATAAGGAAATTCCCATTTCCTGCTCCTCTTATCTCTGCTGGAGGCTGGATGTCACTTGTGTGACTCCCTCGTGCAAGGACAGGAGGTGCCACTCCCGAAGAGTTTTGGTGTTAGGACATGAGCTTCCTGGTCTGGAAACATCTTCCCTCTGCCTTCCCAGCATGTCCCAGTTCCCAGAAGAATTCCAACTATTGCCAAGAGGTGGAGGGTGAGGAGCAAAACACAGTGAGCTCAGTAAAAACCCTCTGATGGGGAAGAAAGTGCCAATTTTGGGCAACAACCAGCAAAGCTGCAGATGAGTCTTTCAGGTGATCAGAGTTGTGTATTAAATATCAATTATTGTGTATTAATACACAAAGCTCTGCATTAAGTTGATGTTTATTAATGGCCTTGCTGGAGCCAAGTCTTTGGAGTTCCCAAGGATGGCTCTGCCACGAAACTGTTAATTTTTGGGTGGCATCAGACAAGACACTTTCCTTCTACATTCCTTTGTTTACCTGCTGGTTAAAAAAGGAAGGGGGAAAAAAAAAAGCTTCATTCTTTTCCTAGAGGTGAAATCTTAGAGATAAACTGGCAAAAATTCCCAAAAGCCCCTTCCCCAATCTCCCAATCCCTTTTCTCTCCCAGCCCCTTCTTCCTTTGGGAATCTGCTGCTGCGAGGAACCTTCGAGGCAATGGTGGGGGGGGGTGGGTTGGGAGAGAGCACAGCTCCTGCTCAGACTGCAAATCTTCCAGAGGATTAGGGGTTTTTTACTTCAAATGGAGGAATGTAAATGTGTCTGGCTCCATAGTGGCTGGAAATTTCCCTCTGGAGCCAAAGCCGGGCCATACTTGGCGCTGCCGGGACGTTTGTTTGCCCACCCTGGTTGGAAAATGCTGAAGTGGGCTCTGTGTGCTTTTAGTGCCACAAAGAAGAGATTTTTTTTTTTTGGGAGGGGGGATAGGGAGGAGGAGCTGGGTGTAGGGCTGGCTACAGGTGATTATTCTCCCCTGCTCCCAGTTGGGAAGCTGAGGAAGGGGCCGGATTCGTTTAGTCTGAGAGTTTGGGCTCATCCATTCCCCTCTTCTCTGATTTTTAGGCATCTCCCTTTCCTGGCATTTTGTCCCCTTGTAGCTTCCCAAAGGTATTTGGGGCTCTAAGTCCCCTTGAGGCCAGCAGGGATTTGGGATTTGAGTGCCTTTGTGATTTCAGGTTTTGGCATTTGGGTGCCTTTGTGGTTTCAGGTTCTCTGTAGAAACACGGGAAGGGATCGAGCCCCTGGGCAGGCAGAGGGGAAATCTGGGCATGGGATAGAGGGGAACATTCCTGCCTGGAAAAACAGCATCCTGGGTGTGCTGGGAGTGGGTCCAGGGGGAGATTTGAGCACATATAAAATGCAGTGCATGGACCTTGAGATCAGCAAACCAGCTTTTGGGAAGGGAGGTGATAACAAGGCTTTGAATCACAGAATATCCTGAGCTGGAAGGGACCAATTCCTGGCCCTGCCCACCTCCAAAATCACCACTCAGGTGGCTGAACCTGCCAGCTGGGACCTGCTTTGTCCTAAATGTCCCCTGGTGCTGCCATGGGGTGTGTTTTACCCCCCACTCTCCCACATCTGGGCAATGGGGGGGTCAGAAGGAACCAGCCCTGCAGGACCATCCCCGTCCGATTATCCTGAAATAAAACCACCTAGAGGAGGACTAATCCTGCCTGCAGGAGCCTGGAAACAGGGATGCACACCCTCTGATTGCTTCTCTTGTTGTCAGCAGTCTTCAAAAGCCTCCTCTTGCCAAAGCTCTGCTCTGAGATCCAATGTCTGTCCCAGATCCATGGCACTTGGGAAACGAGCAGGGGTTTGGCTCCGAGCAGGGGGATTATAAAAGGGCACGAGGCAGAAAAAATAAAAGGGGCTGAAATGAAAGCTTGGAGAAAGTAATGACGAGGCAAATGCAGTTGTTTTCAAGTGTGGAATGTCTCTGCTGCTTTCAAAACTAATGGAAAATTCAGAATTCATCCAGGATCCAGCCTTTCCAGGGAGAGAAGGGCACCAAGGAGAAGCACAGGACTGGAAGGTGCAGGTCCTACTTGAGGCCCTGAGTTGCTTTATTTTCCTCCAATTTGGGGTCTCTGGAATACAAGGGGAAGAAGAACAGAGTCTTCTTCTCACTAGGACTCAGTTGTTGGTGTAGAAATGCTTTGGTGTCTTTCTGTCTTTTATCCCTCTCTGGCAAATGTTTCCTTCCTACCTCTTAGTTCAGTTGGAAATAAGATGTTCTGTGTTGCCCCTGAGATTTAAGTTCTTATCAGTAATTTAAAGACCTGATTTCTTTTGTGCTTGATTGTCCACTCAGTGGGAGGTACAAACCATCCCCCCAGCTCCTGACAGAGGGGAAAAAATGATGGATAAACCTTGTGATGGATAAACTTCCAATAAAGTGAAGGGATGGACAGAAAGAGGCCAGGATGTGCTGGATCAATATTATCCTGATTGATGGGTGGGATGGATCCAAGATGCTGCAGGAGATCAGGGGGCAATGGTTGGTTCAGGACCTCAAGCAGAGCACCCAGGGCAGGGGGGTTGGAATGAGAGATTGGAATGAGAGGATCTTTCAGGTCCCTCCCAACCCAACCCACTCCGTGTTCCTGTGATTTCCTCGGGAATAAATCAAGAAAACCTTCTTTCTTCTTCCCCTTTCCCTCTTTCCCAAGGACCCTGGAATGAAGCTCTTTTTTTTTGGCCTGTTCTCTTCCCAGCAGAACTTCCCCCCCCAAGTCCAGGGAGCACCAAAAAGTCTCTCCTGACCCTTCCTGCCCTTCCCAAAGGAATATTTTCAGCTGGGCCTTTGGCAGGCTCAGCTCCTCAGCCCTCGGTGGCAGTTTGTGTTTGTGTGAGTGGAACACTAATATTTACTTTAGATTATCCTGGATTTTTCAGCACTGAAGGGAAGATTATGCTGCAGCTTTTTCTGTTTCAGAGGTGGGGACCAGGGAATGGCAGGAGCAAGGGCTGCTCTGCTTTGCATTAAACATGAAAATCAGAGCAGAGGGGTGGTTGGGACTAGAAATAAAGTTGTCCAAGGACACTGGAAATCCATGATTTCTCAGGAAAAGCAACATGAGAGTGGGAAGAGGGGAGACTTTTGGTTGTCTTAGACCAACTGATTTGGTACTGACCTCACTGACCTCAACCAGTGTTGATTTATACCAAATAAATACCAGATTACACATGAGAAATAGAAACAATGATGTTAGTGTTTATATTCTGGATCACATATATTCAATAATGATATATTTTTTTATCTATTGATATATAATTTTATATATTTTATATTTATAAATATATATATAAATATATAAAATTTTATATAGTTTTATATATTCTAGTCACTCAGCAAGGAAGAGCTGCAGAAACATCCAGGAGTTGGATTCTGTGGTCCCTGTGGGTCCCTTCCAACTCTGGATATTCCATGATTAGAATAATAAAGACTTTTAACTCAGAGACAAACATCTTCAACCCAGACACCCCCAATAAACACAACATTTTGGATAAACCGAGAGCAAACATTCCTCCCCAAAGTTGAGACATGTTTAGAAACCCCCTCGGCACCTCTTTAAATAACATTGACATAATTTAAGGGAGGAAATTCCCATCTACTGGATGACCCAGGGCTAATTTTGCTCCAGCCAAAGGCAGGGAATCCACTGCTGAGCCTGAAATCCTCCCCTTGGCCGCTCGTGTTGTGCCCCAACAGTGACATGGATTGTCCAAGGATTGTCCAAGGATTGTCCAAGGATTGTCCAAGGATTGTCCAAGGATTGTGCCAGTCCCAGCTCCTCGGGCACAGCCCTGCATGGCACCACCTGTGCCACCCCTGCAGGGATCCTGAGTCTCTTTTGGGACTGAAATCAGTGGGAATTGCAGAGGAATTCCTTGGGGTTCAGTGCCTGGCATCCCTTTGGCATCTTGGATCTTTATATGGACTTCTTGGAGCTGGCTGGTGCCCGGGGCAGAAGGTCTATCCCAAGGGAACCCAACCAATATCCTGGCATCCTTTTGGCACCTTGGATCTTCACATGGACCTCCTGGAGCTGGCTGGTGGCTGGGACAGCAGGTCTATCCCAAGGGAACCCAACCAATATCCTGGAATGAATCCCAAGATGTGTTTAATCATTCCCACCATCAGGATCAGCTACCAGGACAAGGGGCTGGCACCACCACATCCCTGAGCCAGTTCTGCCAGCTCAGCTGCCCCCCTGGCACCAAACCCAGGCTGGCGGTGCCAGGGGAGAGAGGCTGGGCACTGTTCCCTCTGGGATAGAGGCCCTGCTGCCATTCCCTGGGGGATTTATAACTATAAAGTTATATTTATGAAAAATCAAATTTGCCCTGCCCACACGAACACACTGATGGTGCCTTAAAATCCTTGGGAAGGGGCTGGGAATAGGGAAGCCCTGGCTGGGCTGTTCCTGCCCAGACCACACATGTGCTGTATTTATGAAGCAAAGAAACAAACCCTAAATTGTCTCTGTTTTATAAGAACCTGCAGAGCAGAGCTGTGTGGTCTGGCAGTGCCTCCCTGCAGGAGCAAACACAACCTGCTCCATCACTCAGCTCATGTTTCCCTCCCTTGGGAATTTTGGGAGAAATCCTTGGGGTAAACGTTCAAAAGAAGCTCTGCCTTGGGAATCAAAAGAAGCTCTGCCTTGGGAATCATGGAATAGTGGAATGGTTTGGGTTGGAAGGGACCTTCAAAGTCAAGGAGTCCAACCCTGTGCCACGGGCACCTTCCCTTATCCCAGGTTGCTCCAACCTGGCCTTGGACACTACCAGGGATCCAGGGATCCACAGTTTCTCTGGGCAACCTGTGCCAGGGTCTCCCCACCTTCCCAGCCAAGAATTCCTTCTGCAGCTGAGGGCAGGAATGTCCAGCCTGGCTGATGGTTCTGGCTCAGCTTTTCCGAGGGTCGCTCTCCCAGGGATCTGCTTTGGCTTTTGGGGGGGAAAAAAAAAAGCCCACCCCTGCTGCTTTTGGGTTTGAATTTTCCATGAGTGCCCTCAGGTGAGGCCTTGGGGACTGAGAGTCTGTTCCAAAATCTCTTCCTCATCAATCTCTTGGCGGGGAGAGAGGCCCTGGGAGGTGAGTGACATATTCAGTGAGTGACGAGGGCAGGGTCTGTCTGCCCTCAATCACTTATCGATCCCTCCGCCGTCACCTCCCTCATCCCACCGGGAGATTTGGGAAGAAAACAGAGTCTGTGCCAGCACATCACCTCTCCCCCACGGTTTTTGGGTCTCTGCCAGCACAGCTCTGGCAATTAATTGGTGTTTTTTTAAGCAGCTTGGCTGCTGCACGTGCCTCCCCTCCCGCTCTGTCCCAGCAGCATCCCCGAAAACCAGGGGGGGAGAATCTCTCCAGCTTCACCCCAGGGAATGAAGCCAAGCTCAAAGTCATCAAAGTTCCTCCTCTGCCTCCTGCCAAGTCGCTTTTTCCCAGTATTAAACCAGTTTCCCCAGCTTGGTACTGGGAGGATTCATCCCCAGGCTCTGCCTGAGCTCCAGAGGGACAGCTTGGAAAAGACCCTTAAGATCAAGCCCAGCTTTATTTATAAAAGGTGATTTTTC
>NW_020897842.1:6818-13754 GCF_003984885.1 Neopelma chrysocephalum | reverse complement strand
ACATATTTATGAGTAAAACTTTATTTATATAACTTTATTTATATAACTTTATTTATATAACTTTATTTATAAAAGCCAGCACTTTAATTAAAAAGCAGCTCTTTTGCAAGGGAGGTTTTTGAATGATTCCTGCCCAGCTCTTAAGCACCTGTCCAAAGCCTGTCTGGCTGTGGAAAAGGGAGTTAAATCCTTTGGGAAGATCTGGGCATTGCCAGAAAGGAGCTGCCTGGGCCAGCACTGGCTCTTCTATAAAGAAAAGCCTTTGAGGCCCAGATTCTATCTGCTTTTATCACTCTTGGATCAACTCCCTGGCATTCACTTCCAGGTGATTGATACTTCCCAAAAAAATTAATCTGAGCTCGAGAGAAGGGCAGATTTTTTTTTTTTATTTTATTTTTTTTATTTTTCCAGACCATTTGCAGACAAACAAATCCCAGAGAGAGGAATCCCAGAACACCCCGAGCTGGAAGGGAGACCCATGAGGATCATCCAATCCAACTCCTGGCCCTGCACAGGACACCCCAAGAAGATTCTAAAATGTTCAGAGCTTGGGGTTTGGAGCATTTACCCCAGAATCTGGAGGCTCTTTGACCTGGGCTGTGTCTGCAAAACTAAACCAGAAAGCAAAGGGCTTCTTGCAACATATCTAATGTTTCTCCTTTCATTCCATCTGTTAAATCCCTTAGGAAAGGACATTTCCAGAGCTTCTGGTGGGAAGGTCTTGAGAAAAATTTGAGCAAAAACCTGTGGCTGAAAGTAGCTCGCTTGAGTTAAGTCCTACAAAAGTCCAAAGAGGAAATAAATTTTATTTATTTAATAGAGAAATAAAAACCTCTGACGTTCATTGTCACCACCAGGAACTGCCCCAGAGAGGCTCATCTGACTCCTTCTTGCCCAGCTTTAAACCTTTCATGTCTTTTTGGCTGCTGATGCTCAGCTCTGCTGAATTTTTCATGTGGATTTATCAATCTGGAGTCCCTACAAACAGCAGAGAAATCAGATTTATCACCTGCAAATCCCAGTGCAGGGCGAGGCCGAGATGTGCTCTGGAATATCTCCGTCCCCAGGAGTGAATCCACGGACCAAACCTGTGTTTGGGTTATATTTCTCAAATATATAAATATATATATATAAAAATAATGTATATAAATATATAAAAATATATACAAATATATATTTATTATAAATATATTTATAAATATTTATATATACAATATATAATATACAATATAAAATATAAAATATAATATATAATAATAAATAATATTTTTAATAAATATAATAAATATATTTATAATGAATATATTATAAATATTTATATATACAATATATAATATACAATATATAAAACATAATATATAATAATATATAATATTTACAATAAATATATAATAAATATATTTATTATAAATATATTATAAATATTTATATATACAATATATAATAAACAATATAAAAATACAATATATAATATATAATAATATATTATATTTATAATAAATATATAAAATATATTTATTATAAATATATTGATTATAAACATATAAATACACAAATATAGAAATATATAAATATTTCTCAAATACATGTCTCAAATCCTGAGAAATATTACCTGGGTGTGCAACACAGGGGGATAAAAGTATTCCTGGGATGTCAAATCCCCTTGGGGTGATTCCTTGGAGACTCCCTGGGGCCAAACCCGGCTCCAAGTGGGAGATGAAGGGAGCACTTGGCTCGTGATTCCAGAAGGGCTGAACTCAAAATGCCAGGAATGTGATAGTCTGGAATGTGCCCTGAAAGAAACATTTCCTCCCAGGTATTTATTTTGTCTGGAGTCAGGTCGACTCCAGCTCCTTTCCCTTGGGATTATCCGGGTTCTGGGAGTCTCCTCGGATGGATTTTGGGCCTGGGGAGTGGTGGAGCTTGTGCTGCCCACGGGACATTGTGGGTGTTGTTTCCAATCCCAGGTGGGAAGGAATTCCAGAGTTTGTTAGCCCAGCCCTCCCAGTCCCTTTTCCTGTCCTCAGGAGGTGGTGTCCAGGTCTGATTTATCCAGGACAGGGAAAGGCTGATGCTGAGCAAGGGGAAGATGTGTTGGGAGCAGCTCCTTGGGGGTTTGTCCAGCCCTTTGCAGCCCACAGGTGCTCCCAGAACTGATGGAACAGGACCAAATTCTGAACAAACTTGTGGTTTTGTGCAAGTTTTCTTTGGCAGACAGCAAATAGTTAATATTGGGGTTGGATTGTTTGAAAGGAGAGGTTGGGAAGCAACAATCTAACCCCAATATTAACTATTTGCTTCCAGACCTGCTTTCCACCAGAGGCAGAAAATCTCGATTTTTTTTTTTATTTTTTTTATTGTTTTGTTTGTTTGTTTGTTTTGGAGTTTTTTTGGGGGTTTTTTTGTTGTTTTGATTTGGTTTTGGGGTTTTTTGTGGTTTTTTTTGTTCTTTTTTTTGTTTTGTCTTGGGGTTTTTTTTTGTTTTGGTTTGGTTTTTGTTGTTGTTTTTTAGTTTGGTTCGGTTTGGTTTGTTTTTTTTTCTGGAGCTCTTTAGACATTTCCACGCTCAACTGCGAGGCAAAGAAAATCTGATGATTCCAACCTTTCTGCACTTGTGATCTGAGAAAAAAAAACAAAACAAAAAACCAAACAAACCTGTAAAAGAGAAAAGAAATAAATGGAAAGTTCAGTGAACTTTTTTAAAACACTGAATAAAAATAGAGGTTTTTTTTAAAAAAAACCAACAAAAACCAATGTTATAGATATGCTGATATGTGTCTGTTTTCATCCCTTCTTTGGTAGAAAACAGCTTTGTGGGGGTGAATATTTTCTTGCATCTGTGGATTGACACTTTCCACCTTGCAGGGGTTGAGTGTTCCAGCCTAGGGGTGCTTCACCCACAGCTTCTCTCCTTCAAAAAAACTGGTTTTCTGAACCCTGAGACACAAATAACCCTCAGTTCTTTGAGATCCTGGGGGGGCAAAAAAGGGTCCCACGGAAGTTTCTGCAGTTCTCCTGGAGATGAAGCAACTGCTGGGAGGGATAACTCTTCCCAGCCTTCTCCTGGTGGGAATTTCCAGCTTCCACCAGCTCATTTTGGATTTGGATTTGGATTGGGGGCTAATGCAGCTGAAGGTTGGAGTCAAAGCAGGTCAGAGCCAAAGCTGCAGCCAACACACACAGTTTTTGGGAGGTTGGCTGAGCTCGTGCCCTCGCCCAGGGGTGGTTCTGTGGTGGGATCAGCTCTGGCTCCAGGCAGGACAGGGAAGGAGGAGCTGGGGATGAACTGTGCTGTTTTTCCACGGCTCATTAAGTCCCTAATGAGTGACTTGCTGTGTTGCTGTTGGGAGGATGTTCTGGGCTGGCTCAGGAGGAGGTGGTTGATGTGTTTATTTGCTGTTTGGAAACCTCCTGGAGGTGTGGTTGGGTTCCAAAGCTGGTGCCGGGGAAGGCAGAGGGGGGAAAGGGCTTTCCCCTCTCTGTTATCATGGATACAACCCCCAGCTCACCTTGCACAGTATTTGTGCCCCCTGATCCTTGGTTTCTGGTGGGATAAGTGGCCTGGCTGGGTTGAAGCTTCCAGAGGTGTTTCCTGGCTGAGCTGTTCCACTGCCTTTCTGAGGAGTGATACCCACAGTCAGTGTGGGGAGAATCCTCTCATGGGGCAAACCCTGCCTTCCTCACAGATTTCCAAACCCACTGGTGACATCCAGAATGTGTCCAGTCTGTCCTCAGAGAAGGGAATAATCCAGAAGGTCCTGGGAATGCTGCTCAGCCTTATCCTCCTGTCAGTGCTAAAGGCCTGTGCACAGCAAACCCAGGGAAGTAGAAGGGGAAATTTAGGGTAGAAATACAGAAGAAATCCTTCCCTGTGAGGGTGGGGAGGCCCTGGCACAGGTTTCCCGGAGAAGCTGTGGCTGCCCCATCCCTGGAAGTGTCCAAGGCCAAGTTGGAGAAACCTGGGATAGGGGAAGGTGTCCCTGCCTGTGGCAGGGGTTGGAACTGGATGATCTTCAGTGTCCCTTCCAACCCAAACCATTCCGTGATTCTGGCAAGTAGATCTTGGTATACAAACACAGGAGAAGAGTTTCCCAACTCACTGCATCCACATGGATGGGAAAGGATGAGCTCCAAGGTCATCTTGCTGCTCCTGTGCTGAGTGACAGAGGGCTCAGCAGGGCTCAATCCATTGCTTTCAAAGGCTCTGCACCCTCTTGGAATGGGAATTTTGGCCCCCAGAGAGACTAATTCCATTCAGTCCTTGTCCTCAATCCCTGTCCAGCACAAGGAGTGCACCCAAGGCATGGAATGATGTTTTGTGATGGAGTGAACCCAGGGATAAGGCCCTGCTGACTTTTCCCAGGAGGTGAGCAGGTTGCTGAGCCCAAGGAGACAGAGCTGGAAACAGGTTGTTTTGTTAAATGGAAGAGGCCAAGGACACATTCCCAGGGCAATCCTGAGCTGCTCTGAGTCCCTGCAGAGCCTCCAGTGCTCCCCTCTCCCCACCTCCCCCTGGCTCCTCTCCCCACGCCATGGGTGGCACGTCCAGCCCCGGCAGACTGTGCTTTCCTGTCCCTCACATTATTCTTGGCAGCCTGCAGGTCCTTCAGAACTGGCTCTCTGAGGGAGCTCAGAAAGATCAACACACACTGGGGCGTTGTGTCTGGGAGGCAGGGAGGCCGTGCAGGGTGGCAGGAAAAGAGAGGAGAGAGGGGTGACCCGGGGAAAACGAAGCCTCACGTCGGCCCTGCCTCGGGAAACTCGTCCCCCAGGAGGGTTTGCTGAGGTTTGGAGCAGCCCAGCTGCAGGTGGGGTGGTGGAGACAGGGATCAGCAGGGACACAGGATGGGTGGAAGGGCCCCCAGTGGGGTCATCTGCTCCCACCTCCCTGCTCAAGGGGGGTTTATCCTCAGCTTTGTGGCTCCTGAGCATCTCAGCTGATGAATTTTATGTGGAAGATGCAACTGAAACAACACCTGAGACTCAGATCTGGTGTTTGTGCTGCAAAGAGGGGCCTGGAGTCGGTGCTGCAGCACCTGTGAAGCTGCTCAGATGAGGTGCTGCAGGTGGAGCTGCTCTTTCCTCCCCCTTTTCCAGCCTGTCTGACCCTGCCTGGAGCAGACACACGGCCTGAGAGTCCTTGGCAGCACCGGGCCACCTATGAAATCAGCCTTTCACTGACAAATTCCCCCAATATTTCGTGGCATAATGAGGTTAATTGACAGGGTGGCCCTGCAGTTTCACACGTAACAGCTCCCACGTCACTGAGCAAACAGCAGGAACTCAGGGAGGGCAAAATGAGCTCATGTCCAGCCTGTTTCTAACACAGAATTTCTGTTCTGCACTGGCCTGACACAGAGGGCAAAACAGCCCACCTGTTTAGTGCCATTTTAGCAAAGACTTGGGAATAATCAGCCCTCAGTTTGGGAGTTAAATGTTTTCAGGAGCAGGCAAAGACGAGGGGTTTGGTCCTAAAAACCAAACCTGTGCAGCACAGGCAGAATCATCCACAGCAAATCAAAGTTGTGCTGGAGGCCAAGGAACAGTTTTATCTTCAGAGCAGAACATCCACCGTGGGTCAGAAGAGGGATGATCCCATAATATTCAGGATTCTGTAGGATTTGCAGCCGTCAACACTCAGCGAAAAGTGCTGACACGGTTCCCTGAGGTGGAGCTTGCTGTGTGTTAGTTGGTGGCCATAAAGACGTCAGAGGGAGCAAAAATTTGGGAATTAGGGGGATAAAATGAGAACCAAATTCGTCTGGAGCACGAGGTTTTGCAGCACAGGAGGGAATGTGGTGGGGTTTGACCACCAGGACATGGTGGGAGGCCAGTTGGACACGGAGCCCACGTGTCAAAGGATGATGGAGAACTGAGCCCCATCCAGGGAGGTTTTGGAAGGGATAAACAGGAAAGCAAACGTCAGGGAGGGAAGGAATTTGCCTCCAAAGCCATCTGCTCCCAGCCCAACCATGATTTATTGTCTCCCTTGGGCTCTGCTGAACCTCAGCTGGTGCCAAGGGCAGAGTCCAGGCCTGCCTTGCCCCAGGGAATTCTTGGGGTGGGATTCAGGCTCCCAGGGGATGTGACGATCCCAGAGGAGCTGGATCTGTGTCTGCCCCAGGAGGAACCTCCCCCAAATTCAATCCCAAGTGGATTGAAACCTGGTGGTGGCTTCCAGCAGGTTATGAGCAAATTGAGCTTAAAACCCAATGACTACACCAACAGGCTCCCATCCTATAACAGTGTGGTCTAAATTAAATAGGTATGGCAAAAGTCATGATTTATTCTTGCACCAAAAAGAGGGAAAAGCAGAGGAAAAAAGAGGGCAAAAAACCAAGAAAGCAACCCTGAGGGGAAAAAACAGAAACCAAAACCCACAGTGTGATGGGAGTAAGAGCCTGTCCTTCTCTTGACATTCATTCCCCTCATCACTGGGAACTTAAAACCACATTTAAAGGTTAAAAAAAAAGCTGTTTTCTTGTGCTGTCCTTAGGGGGAATTGGGGCACTCGAGATAATTTATTCACCCACTGTGAGGGATGTCCAAGTTCCAGGAATTTTTCCCACACACACGTGGCTGGACCAGCAGTAAAAAACCAACTGCTGTGCCCTCACAGCTGCTGTGAGCACTTCTGGTGCTACCTGGGGACACTCCTTGGGAGGGAAATGCGGCAGAACAGGGAGATATTGGGAATTCAGAATTGTCACAACAATATTTCCGACTTCTTTTTTCCCCACAGTGCTTATTCCCACAGACTTATCCCCTGATGGGGACACAGAAAAAACTGGATAAGGGGGGGAAAGCCATGCAGTGTGACCTGGCATGCTGGGAATAAGAAAAGGGATCATATTTTTATAGAAATATCATAATTTACCCCCAAAACTCTGGTAGCCAACAAGGAATTCTTGCTTAAAAGCACAGAGCAGAAAGAGG
>NW_020897842.1:4049-6808 GCF_003984885.1 Neopelma chrysocephalum | reverse complement strand
TATGAGTGTTCTGCTTGGAAAAAATAGATGAATGGAGACATGAAAAGGCTATAAAATCACCTAAAGCAGAGAAGAGGAAGAAAATGGACCCAATTCCTGTGCAGAGCCCAGCAGAGACCATTTCCCTGCGTGGTCATGGGTGGAAAAGAAGATTTTAGAAACAGAGACAACACCCTCAGAGAGCAGAGTGGGAGAAGCACGTCAGCCTGGCCTTGCCCAAAGTGAATCAAGATGATCTTCATTCCAGGAAATTTGTTTTTCATTCACTGGAGAATTTAATTAGCCATGGAAGGAACTCTAATTATGCCGAAGAAGAAAGTCTTGGGCCGCGTGTGACTCGAGGGCCAGTCCTTTCCTATTGTTTTCCAAAGTAAACATTTGGAGGCCTGGGCAATTTTTGGATCATCTGGGTTACAGTGAGAATAACAAAGATGGATAAAGTTGAGTCAGATTAAAAAAAAAAATTAAAAAATAAAATAAAATTAAAAAAAAGCAACAGACTCTCCCAGGAGTTTGGGGCCTTCATCTCCTGGCAGGACCTTTCAAGAATCAAGGCTTGGGACCTTTCAAAAATCAAGGCTTGATACTCTTCAAAAATCAAGGTTTGGGACTTTTCACAAATCAAGGCTTGGGACCCTTCAAAAATCAAGGCTTGGACCTTTCAAATTCAAGGCTTGATACTCTTCAAAAATCAAGGCTTGGGGCCTTTCAAAAATCAAGGCTTGAGATCTTTCAAAAATCAAGGTTTGGAACCCTTCAAAAATCAAGGCTTGGGACCTTTCAAAAATCAAGGCTTGGGATCATTCAAAAATCAAGGCTTGGGATCTTTCAAAAATCAAGGCTTGGGAACTCTCAAAAAATCAAGGCTTGGGAACTTTCAAAAATCAAGGTTTGAGACCTTTCAAAAATCAAGGCTTGGGACACTTCAAAAATCAAGGCTTGGAACCCTTCAAAAATCAAGGTTTGAGACCTTTCAAAAATCAAGGCTTGGGACACTCCAAAAATCAAGGCTTGGGACCCTTCAAAAATCAAGGCTTGGGACCCTTCAAAAATCAAGCCTTGAGACCCCAATATTTTAATTATTGCATTAATAATATATCACAACATTCAAGGCTCAGTTCCCTTCCCAAAGCCTCGGTGTTTCCTTCTGTAGCTGAGGCAGGAGAAACCCTCCCTGGCCTTCCAGATGTGCCTGTGAGCCCTGATGAATGTTATCAAAGCACTTTGGAGCTCTGTGAGTGGATAAGAAGCTTCCCAAATGCCAACCAGGGCTCTTTCCAGCTGAGTTAGGTCTCCATCCCTGTGAGAGCACACAGATGGGATTTCCCTCGGTGACATCCTTGGATTTTTGGCTCTTGGAGGGGAGCTCTTGGCCAGAAAGTTGTGTAAGACAAACATCCCGAGGCTGGTGAGCATCTGGAGGGCTCTGATTAGTGGGAACATCTGCTTTTGGGGCTCTGGACACCAGATGGCAGAAAAAAGGATGGAAAACTATCCAGGAAACCCAGGAAATCTGTGCTGGGAGGAGTTACAGCAATATTTGGGAGTAATTTGCTGCTCAAGGTCCCGGGAGAGGCTGTGACATCACCCAAGGTGAAGAGGTTTATTCCAGGAGAGGTGGGGACTAATTTAGGGGAGACATTGGATAATCTAGAGGGTAATCCAGCTCCCTAAATTCTCCTCTGGGATGTCTGGATGCCCCTTTCTGCCCTCAGTGCAGAGAGCAGGTGGGTTCACTGGAATATGAGGAGCAGGAGCGTCTCTTCCAGCAGCTTTTCCTCCCCAGCTCGCCGAGTTTCCACTCAGAGCTTTCCAAAGGGATGGATTCATCAACCTCCTCGAGCAAGGGGATGTTTTAAAAAGCTGAGGAGTCAAAGCAAAAAAACTTTGCTTCATAAATTAGGTGATAAAAAGGACTTGGGAGAGGCTGAGCAACGTCGGGGTTCAGGTGGGAAGTGAAGGTGCTGAGGGGTTATGCCAGGGGATAAATGATATTAAATCCCCTTTTTCTTACCTGTAGCTGTGTGTTAATTTTATCTCACCTTAGTTTGCACATTTGGGATGGGAAGAGCCTTTTTTTTCCCCTGGATCTGTGCAGCACCTGACACAACAGTGCAATAGGAATAACAGACAATATTGAAAGGAAGAGTGAACAAGTTAAAGGAATTGTAATAAAACTGTGAGATGAAATGTAGCTCTTTGCAGTCTACAGCCTGTAAACATGCATTTTGCATACATAGGTAAATATATATATATATATAAATATAATATAAAAATATTTATATGGCCTAGTGGAATGTGTCCTTGCCCGTGGCAGGAGATTGGAATGAGATGATTGTTAATGTCCCTTCCAACCCAAACCATTCCATATATATATTTTTTTTTTTACATATATATATAATTTTTTTTCCCTGTTCTAATGCCTGCCCCCCCCTTTCCATGAAGAAATTCCTCCAGATGTCCAACCTTACCCTCCCTTGGCACAGCTGGAGGCCCTTCCCTCTCCTCCTGTCCCTTGTTCCCTGGGAGCAAATTATTTCTTATATCCCCTTATTAGCAAATTATTTCTTATATTACCTTTATTAGTAAATTATTTCTTATATCCCCTTTATAAGCAAATCCTTATATTACCTTTGTTAGCAAATTATTTCTTACACCCCCTTTATTAGCAAATTATCTTATATTAGCAAATTACTTCTTATATCCCCTTTATTAGCAAACTATTTCTTATATCCCCTTTATCAGCAAACTATTTCTTA
>NW_020897842.1:0-1049 GCF_003984885.1 Neopelma chrysocephalum | reverse complement strand
CCTCGGAGGTGCACTTGGCGAGGTAGAGCAGCACGGCGGCGCACAGGGACAGCCCGCCGAGCCCCAGCGCCGTGCGGTGCCGGCCCAGCCGCCGCAGCGCCTTCATGGCCGCCGCGGCCCCCTCACGGAGCGCGGCCACGCCCACGCGGTTTAGGCGGGAATGGGGATGTGGGTGTGTGTGTGGGGGGGGTGTCCGTACGGCCGCCGCGAGGGGACAAGATTCCTTGCGGGATGCTCACCGCGCTGCGCCCCGCACAAGGGGATTCATGGCTGCTCCTCGCCTTCCGCCCTTTCTCACCAACTGAGCCTTAGGAGAGGTTTCTTTCAAGAGCCGCTTTTAGGCGGCGCCGCCCCCTCTGAGGGGGAGGTGGCTCCTGCCCTCAGCCAACGTGGCGGCCGCCCTCACCAAAGATGTCCGCTGCGGCCTCACGCTGCGCGGTGACGTCATTCCGCCATCTTCCTTCCTCCTCCTCCTCTTCCTCCTCCTCCCTCACGGCGCCCGGGGGTCCGTGAGGGGCCGCGAGGGGCTGAGGGGCGGCCGGGCCCGCCCGGAGCCTCCCTGCGCCTCTCACGGCGCTCGGGGCCGCGTCCTCCTCCCTCCCGAGCGCTCCCCCGGTGAGTGCGGGCTGCTCCTCCCGCAGCCCCGCGGGGCTTGGGGCGTGTGGGGAGGTTGTGTGTGTGTGGGGGGGGGTTCTGGCTCCCCCGCGCTCACGCTGTGGGATTTGGGGCGTTTTCCCTGGATTATCCCACGTATCGCAGGATATTCTGTGATTTTTGTGGTTCTGTGACAGGTCCGCCTCGGGGTTGCGCTTCCTGCCGCTGTTTCCTGCGTGTTTCCAGCTCCGCTTTCTCTTGGTGTCAAATCGCGTTTCCCTCACTCATCCCTCTCCAAAAAGACCTTTAATCCCTTTCTAAACAGCTGTCGTGTTGGGATCTCTGGGATATTGCTGTGCTGCCGTGGCTATTTCTGCGTCTTGAAGGGTGTTCCCTTCCAAAGTCCTCTGCCGGCTGAAAACCAGCACCTTAATTCCGTGTATTTGTTATTTAAC
>NW_020897841.1:221792-223224 GCF_003984885.1 Neopelma chrysocephalum | reverse complement strand
TTTTTATACATCTACATTGTCTATATTATTATATGTCACCTGTTATCTATTATCTATTATCCGTATTATCTGTTAAATCTATATCTATTCTAGACATTACTTATATTACCTATATTATCTGTTTTTCTATATATAAAATATATTCCATATGTTCTAGATATCCTATATAAAAAAATCTATTCTTTATATCCTATATAAAAAATCTATTCCATATATCCTGTATAAAATATAGGGTATATATTCTATATATCCTAGAGATAAAATATTTTCCATATATTCTATATGTCCTATATAAAAATATATTCTATATATCCTAGAGATAAAATATATTCCATATATTCCCTGTATTCCATATATCCTATGTATCCTATATCTGAAATATATTCCATATATTCCCTATATTTCCTATTTTCTATATATTCTATATATCCTATATAAAAAATATATGCTATGTATCTTATACCTAAAATATATTCCCTATATCCTATATATGAAATATATTCTATACATCTTCTATATCCTATAGATAAAATATATTCCCTATATTCTCTATATCCTATATATTCTCTACATCCCATACATCCTATAGATAAAATATGTTCCCTATATTCCCTGTATTCCACATGTTCCATGTATTCTCCATAACAGAATGAAGACATTCCCAACCTGTCCCTCCATTTCACCCATTCCCACCTCATCCCGTCCCCATCTCCATCCCCATTCCCACCCCATTCCCATTCCCACCCCACTCCCTCCCCATTCCCACTCAGTTCCCCTTCTCATCCCCATTCCCACCCCACTTCCACTCCCGGAAGGAGCGACGCGGTGTCACTTTGTCCCAAGGGCACCTTTATTGCTCCGGAAGGTCCCGCACAGATGGAACTGATCTCCATATTTTTTTCCCTTTTTTGTCCCTTCTTATTTTTCCCTTATTTTTTCCCAATTTTTTTCCCTTATTTTTTTCCCCTTTTTTTCCTCCTTATTTTTTCCCGTTTTCCCCCCCCTTAATTTTTTCTCTTATTTTTTCCCTTATATTTTCCCTTATTTTTCCTCTTTTCCCCCTTATTTTTCCCCTTATTTTTTCTCCTCTTTTCCCCCAATTTTTCCCTTATTTTTTCTCTTTTTTCCCCTTTTTTTCTCTTTTTTCTTACATTTTTTCTTTTTGTCCCTTATATGTTTTCCCTCTATTTTTTTCCCTTATATTTTTACTTATGTTTTCTCTTATTTTTTCCCTTATATGTTTTCCCGTATTTTTTCCCTTATATTTTTCTCTCATTTTCTTAGTTTTTCCCTTATTTTTTCCTTTTTCCCCTTATTTTTCCCTTTTTCCCTTTTTTCCCTCTTTTTTCCTTTTTTCCCTTATTTTCCCCTTTTTAATCTTATTTTTTTCTTTTTTCCCTTATTTTTTGCCCTTATTTTTTAATCTCCTTTT
>NW_020897841.1:216648-221782 GCF_003984885.1 Neopelma chrysocephalum | reverse complement strand
TTTTTTCCCTTATTTTCCCCCTTATTTTTTAATCTCCTTTTTTCCTTTATTTTTTCCCTTATTTTTCCCCTTATTTTTTTCCCTTATTTTTTCCCTTATATTTTTCCCTTTTTTTCACCACATTTTTTCCCTTATTTTTTTCCCTTTTATTTTTTCCCTTGTTTTATTTTTCTCTCTCTTTCTTTTTTCTCTTTTCTCCTGGCAGAAAAGGCAATCGCTCCTGTGAAAAATAAGCCAAATATATTTATTTTTTTTTCTTGTCGGTAAACTGAGGTGGATTCTCTAGTTTTTCCATCCTACAAGGGTGTCCTACGTCTATTTTATTCCAAAAGAGCACTAGACAAACGAAGCTTTATAACAAAAAGCCAGGCACTGATACATGGTAAAACCTCTCGCTTTTTTTTTGTTTGTTTTTTTTTTTTTAGGCTTTTTCAGTGTTTTTTTTCACCTTTTTTTTTTCCTGTTTTTTAATTCTTATTTTTTTCACCGAAATTGCATCACAAGTAACAAGAAGGAAAAAAGGCCACAGTTCATAATCATTTCTCACCATTACAGAAGGGCTAAAATACTCAAAAATGAGGAGGGGCCACGCCCAGCACTGCACGAACATGAGGCGACTTCAAGTCCCAGAGGAAAAACAAAAAAACAAGGAAAAAAAAGAACTAAAAAAGTGGGGTTTTGCGGGAAAAAAAACCAAAGAAACAAAATAAAACAAAATCAACCCAAAAAAGTCAGAAATGAACAAAAAACTTGGGCCTTCCCAGGCCCCGGTGCCTCGTTGTGTTGGAATTTCTCACTATTCCACCTTTCCACCTCCAAGTTCTTTTTTTTCCAGTCAACTAGTGGAAAAGTTGGAATTTTCCTGATTTTTTTCCTCTGGGTTTTTTCAATTTCCCCCCCCCTTTTTTTTTTTTAATTTTGTTGCTTTTTTTCCTCGGGAGTTTGTGCTTCTTTCCATCGAAATCTCCTCATTCCTGGCACTGCTCGGGATTGTTGGAGTCTGGATATGGATAAGTTCTCCCTGACCGCCCTTTCCGGCGCCTTCCCCCCCTCCTAGCCCCCCGAAATCCTGGAAAACAATCCCAAAAAACCTCGGAAGACTGAATCACTACATATGTTGCCTTGCTGGCACTTGGAGCGTCCTTGCAGCTCAACGCAGCTCCAGCTGAACATTCCCAATCCGGCAGATCCATAAATTCCTGCCATGTGGAGGTGGATCTAGGTGGGAAAAAGCTGCTAAAAAAATCGGGATTTTGCCCTTTCTCGGGGAGTTTTCAGCCTGGTTTTATTCCCACGGGGAATAAAAAATTCCATGGCTTCAGAGAATGACACACAGGCCTTCCCTGGGCTGGGAAAACATGGAAAAATCATGGATCAGACACTCAAGGGGGGGTGGTTTTGTTAAATCTTGGCTCATCCGGAGTGGGATCTTCAGCTCTTCCATCTAGGCTGGCTGAGGGAACATCCCGGATGGATGGAACAAGGAAACCTTTCCCTTGCTTTTTTCCAGTTTCGGGGATGAAATTCCTCATTTCTTTTCCATCCACAAATTGGGTTTAATAAACATCAAGTTGGGGTTTTCCAGCATTTCAATCCTTGAAATCTCAATTTCCTGCTGATCCCAATCCTGATCCTGATCCCGGCAGAGCGACACACTCGGACACCCCAATCCGACATGATCCAACGGGGCTGAGACCTCCTGGGAAATGGGATTTATGGCTCGTGTTCCTTGGCATCGTGCTCTTCCTGGCTCCAGAATTCCAGAATTCTCACCCTCCCTCGGCTAAGCCCAGCTCCGAGTCCAGCCTTATTCCTGCCTGGATTTAAGCCCAGGCTTGGTTTTTCCCAGTTGACTCCACCTCCACATTTTGGCAACTTATCAACACCTTGAAAGCCGGGAAGTTTCCTGAACGGATTCTCCGGGAGCACGTGGGGAATTGGGTTTGTTCTTCTCGGTTTTTTTTGCGGGAAAATGGGAAAATTCCATTTCTTTCTTTCCCTTCAAGGACACTCCATGGGATTCTTTTTTGTTCGTTCAACCACCCAGAATTCGATCCACTGGAAAAAAAAAAACCCACCGCGATGCCCCGACCCCGACACAATGTAGGAAAACACGGAATAACGAGAGTCTACATGGAAAAATAGAACTTTTACATACACAATTCCAAAATAACGATCCGGCCGGGCCGGGTTTTGTTGCATAAAATGTACAAACGTCTCTCTTTTTGTCTGTGGTTGGTTGGTTTGTTTTTTTTCCCAGGCCTCTGGAAAACTGGCAAACCAGGAGAACAGATGGAACGTTTAGACCGTTTCGGGGATGGATTTATGGCGTTTATTCAGCGGGAATTCGACTCGGACAAGGGTGGGGGGGTTGGATTGGGAAGCCACGCCGGGCTGGGAAAAAAATGGGATTGGAGACGGAAAGGGATGCTGATAAATATTTAATGAGCACTGGCGTGGTTCTGTACACCAAAGTCACTCAGGATTGGGAGTCACTCTGGAAGTCGGGTTGTGCCGAGACTTCGGAGCTGCGGCGCCACCGGCGGCGTGGTCGGGAAAAACTTCCTTTGTACTGGCCAGAGAATTCCGGGAATCAACCCCCTCCTGGACAAAGTGCAACTTAATGCTTTAGGACTCATAAGGCTCGTTAGGACCCAAAAAATTGGCATTTCCCACGGAAAAAAAAAAACAAAACAACAACAAAAACGAGGCGCTCGGGGGGAAAAAAATCCACTCGGAAACAAGGAAAACGACGGGGGGGGAAAAAGTCCGCACATGGAGTCGATCCATCCCACTCCTTGGAATTCCCCCCTCCCTCCCCTCCCCCTCCCAGCCCCTGGAATCGCTACACAAAGAGGGAACGCGGAATCAGCCACTCAGAGGATGGGATGTTTTGCCGATGGAGAAACATTGGAAGGCACAGTGGTAACATTGTAGCATCCTAACCTTGCACCTCGGAAAATCCCGGAAAAAAACGGGGCCCAAATCCGGCTTTTTTTTGTTTGTTTTTTTGTTTGTTTGTTTGTTTGTTTGCATTTTTAAATTTCCCACCCCCACCCTCTGCCCCCAAAAATCCCAGGAAATTTGTTATGGATGAGAAGCAACGGCGGGGCCGGCGGTTCCACCCGCTTGGCGTGGAGTCGGCACTCCGGGCTCCAGGAAAACAGGGGGGAAAACCCAAAAATAACAATAATAAAAAAAAACAAGGAAAAGAAGGGGGAGAAGTCCCCCCCCGAAAAATTCCATATTTACAGGAAAAGCTCTCTTTTTGTCTTTTTTTTTCTTAAAAAAGTTAATCCTATTCTCCTTTTTTTTTGTCATTTTGTCGTGGTTTTTTTCCTTTTTTTTCCCTTTTTTTTTTTACAGGAGCCAAAATAAAAAAGTCGAAACCGAAGGAACAAAACCTTACCCATCATCTCCACTAAATTTCTCATATAGATTTATATATATATTTATATATATATATATTTGTCATAGGTCTATAAGATCCATCTGTTTCTCCTACCCTAAGGAATGGCTAAAATTCTCAGGTTCTATTTTTTTTTTCTGTTTTGTTTCATCGGGACATTTTTGCTGGTTTCGGGAATATTTCGGGAATATCTCATCCCGGTGGATAAAGAGCAGAAACACCAACCCCCAAAACAAAAAAAACCTCATTTTCCGTCGTTTTCCCTCATTTTTTGTCTCATTTTTCCCCTCTTCAGAAGTACACTTTTTATCATTATTGCAAGTTTACCTTTTTTTTTTTTGTTTGTTTGTTTTTAAATTAAATATTTTTTTTAAATCCTCAGGCTTTTACAAATTCTTTGCTTTGTTTGTTTTTTTTTTCTTTTTTTTTTATGGTTTTTTTCCCTTTTTTGTTTTTTTTTTATGTCCAAAAAAAACCAAAAAAAAAACCAAAAAAAAACAAACACCACCGAAAAACCACCAAAAAAAACCCCCCCAAAAAAACCCCAAAAACAAAAGCGAAAAAAAAACCTCAAACCCAAAAAACCCAAAAAAAACCAAGGAATTTTAGGCACAAATGCATTGTCCCACAGTGTGGAAAAAGATTGCCATTCAGTCTCGGAATTCCAAGTTGGACATTCTGCTTGATATGTTCAAAGAGAGTCATCCCTCCAAAAGTTGCACTTTTTTGTTTCGTTTTTTTCTCGTTGGGTTCCGTGGGTTTTTTGTGGTTTTTTTTTTCCCTCGGGAATGCTGGAATCTCTTGCGTCTGGGATTCAGAACTGCTCAGACTTGTCTTATCTTACAAAACAAAGGGGTTTCGCAAGGAGAAGTGTTTCTGTGGGATTTAAGAGAATACAGCGGATAAGGAAGTGGTCTCTCGCTTTTCCGGGCAGGAACGCGGCGACTTGGACCTGTGGGAGAAGGGAAAGGGCCCATCAGAGTGGGGAGGTGGGGGCTTGGTCCACCCTCTTCCCAGGAAACTGCTCTGGGAATCAAGGGCCCCAAAAGTCCCTTGAGAAGGGTCAGAGCATCCCGAATATCCAACCTTGATTTCAACCCTGATATCCATCCCAAATATCCGTTACTATCCATCCCTAATCCCAGCTCTATTATCCAAGTCTAATTTCCAGCCCTAATATCCAACAGTAACATCCATCCCTAATTCCAGTCCTAACATCCAACCCTAATATCCACCCCTGATATCCAATCCTGATCTCCAACCCTGATATCCAACCCCAATATCCAAACTCAATATCCATCCCTAAAATCCAAAGACATCCAACAGCAACATCCATCCCTAAATCCATCCCTAATATCTAGCCCTACTATCCAACCCAAATATCCATTACTATCCATCCCTAATATCCATCCCTAATTTCCAACCCTAATATTCAACCCTAATATGCATCCCTAATATCCAATCCTTATATCCAACCCTGCTATACATCCCTATTATCCAAGCCCATTATCCATTCAAAATATCCAACCCTAATATCCAACCCAAATATCCAACATTAATATCCATACCTAATATCTATACCTAATATCCATACCTAATATCCATCCAGTCCTAATATCCAACCCTAATTTCCAGCCCTGATATCCAACATTAATATCCATCCCTAATATCCAATCTAAATACCTATCCCTAATATCCAACCTAAATACCTATCCCTAATATCCA
>NW_020897841.1:209300-216638 GCF_003984885.1 Neopelma chrysocephalum | reverse complement strand
AATACCTATCCCTAATATCCAACCTAAATACCTATCCCTAATATCCATCCCTAATAGCCAATCCTATTATCCAACTCCAATATCCAACAGTACTATCCATCCCTAATTTTCAACCCTAATATCCAGCCATGACATCCAATTCCAATATCCATCCCTAATATCCATTCCCAACATCCAACAGTAATATCCATCCCTAATTCCAACCCTAACATCCATCCCCCATATCCAACCTCACCCTCTCCTGACCCACTTCCCACCATTCCCTCGTGTGCCCAGCAATGGGACCCACGGGAACATCCTGGAGCTGCACCAGGGCAGGGTCAGGTTGGAATTTAGGGAAAAGATCTTCATCCAGGGGGTTGCTGGGCACTGGAATCCCCACTCCCAGGGAATCCAGGAGCGTCTGGACACGGTGGGATTTTGAGGTTGTCCAGGGGCCAGGAGTTGGACTGGACAATCCTTGTGGTCACCTCCAACTCAAGACATTTAATTCCACGATTCCATGATCCCTCCCACATGGAACATGCAGGAATGGTCCATCCCGCAAGTGACTGATCCCAATCCTACCTTTTTACATCTGTCCCATGTGATTGGAGGCATCTCCCATCCCAGGGTGGGGCCCTGCCAGGGACAGCGGGGGCGGATCCGAGGAGACCTTCTCTTCTTCCCTTCTTTTCAGGCACGCAGCCTTCGGATTCAGATTCCGTTCTGTGAGGGAAAGGAGACGTCCAACATCCCTATTTCCACCTCAGGGAGCTCAAACATCCCTATTGTCCCATCATGGCACTCAACCACCCCTATTCTCAGCCCCTTGAGGTTGGAAAAGCCCCCCGAGACCACGGAGTCCCACCACTCCCAAAGTTCTCCACCGATGGTGTTCCACCCCCACGTTCCCGGGCACCGCCCGCAGGACTGACCTCGGACCTGCTGCTCCAGGCTGAGGATGACGGCCACGGCCTGGTGGAGGATGAGGAGCTTGGTCTGGGGCTTGTCACTCTTGAGGTGGAGCTGCACCATGCGGCCCAGCTCCTTGAAGGCCTCGTTGATGTCGCGCACGCGCAGCCGCTCCCGCGCGTTGTTGGCCATGCGCCGCTCCTTCTCCCGCTCCGCCTTCTGCTCCGGGGTCAGGTCCTCGTCGTCGTTATTGCTGTGGGACGGAAGGCACACGGCATTTTCGAACGGCGGGCAATCGGCCAGAAGCTCCAAAGTCAAGAATTCCCGAGCTGCTCATTGTTCCAACCAAAGCTGGGCCGGGAATTTTGCAGAGGAAGGGGTTGGTGTGGAGGTTTTCCAAGGTGGGAATTCTGAGCTGTTTAGCCAAAGCTTTGTGTTGGAATAGGGAATTACTTAGGTTGGAAAAGGCCTCTGAGGCCATGGGGTCCAACACCAGCCCATGTCCCCAAGTGCCACATCCACACGGCTTAAAATCCCTCCAGGAATGGGGATTCCACCCCTGCCCTGGGCAGCCTCTTCCAGGGCTTTAATCCCGAAGTTTGGGATTTGGGAGAACCCTTCTCTGCCACTGAGGGTGGTTGGAGGTGCCAAAGGTTCCTGGGTTTAAATCGTGGAATCTTGGAACGGTTTGGGTTGGGAGGGAGCTTAAAGCTCATCCCATTCTGCCGCCATGGGCAGGGACACTTCCACTATCCCGGGTTGCTCCAAGCCCCGTCCAACCTGACCTTGAACATTCCAGGGATTGGGCAGCCCCAGCCAATGATAAAATCCAGCTCTAAACTTCCCAAAAATCCATTCAGAATTTACTAAGGCTCCAAACCCTCAGAATTTACAGCAATCAAGGACTGGGAATGACAAATAATACATAAAAGCAAAGCAAATCCAACCGTATTCCAATTTGGAAGCGCGGGGTGAGAGGGCTAAGAGCCTAATCAATCGATTTTGGCCTAACATCATTTCTCAGTGGCCAAATTTGGGAATTGTTGGAACGGGAGGCCGTCCTGGAGCGCAGGTCCCCCAAAAGTGGCGGGTCCTGCCGGGCCGGGCGCTCCGCGATTCCGCCTGTTCCGTTCACTTCATCAAAATCCACGCAGGAATTAAATGAAGCGACACTGTTTCTCCCGTTACCTAGATCTTGACCTAGTAATGGATTTGATATCCTTCTTGTCATCCTCCAGTTTCTTGTCCTCCGAAGACTTGGTGTCCTGGAGGTTCTCGTCGCCCTCGTCGTCGGATTTGATCTCGGAGCTGCCCGACGAGACGCTCTGGCCTTGCAGTCCTGTCGGGATTCCTGCAGGAAAATGGGGAGGGCGGGTCAAGAAGGGCACCCGAGTGGTGGGATGGGTTGGGTCGGAAAGGATTTTATGGATCAGCTCATTCCAAACCCCTGCCATGGGAAGGGACATCTCTCACTAGCCCAGATTATCCAACCTGGCAGGTTTGGCTTGGAAGGGATTTTAAGGATCCTCTCATTCCAACCCCTCTTCCATGAGCACCTTCCGCAAGACCAGGTTGCTCCAAGCCCTTACCCACCCCAGCTCATTCCCAGCTCATTCCAAGAGCAACCACCACCCCCCAGCCAGCTCAGGGACCACAGGTGGATTCCGCTCCCAGCCAACCCCCCAGTTCCCGGATCCTGGACAACCACGAGGCCGAGCTCACCGAAGAGTCCCACCAGAGCCCGACAATTCCAACAGGGAAGCAGGAATGTCCACTCACCCCTGTAGGGATCCTGGGGCGGGTTCAGGTCCGGGGACGTGGCCGACTGGACGGGAAGCTGCGGGACGGGCACCTGGTTGGGCACGAGCGAGTGGCTCCCGCGGAGGCTCACCCCGTCCTCCCGGTGTGCTCCCACCTGTGGAACATGGGCAGCCCTCAGGACACCTCTGGAATTCCGTCCGCGGGCTCGGGAAAACCCCCGAGACGCTCGATGCTCCTCGCCCACAAATGGGTGTGGAATTCCGCCCGGGATTTGAGGAGGAAAGATTTGGTGCGGAGGTTTTCCAAGGGGGGAATTCTGAGCTGTTTAGCCAAAGCTTTGTGTTGGAATAGGGAATTATTTAGGTTGGGAAAGGCCCCTAAGGCCATGTCCCCAAGTGCCACATCCACATGGATTTGAAATCCCTCCAGGAATGGGGATTCCACCCCTGCCCTGGGCAGCCTCTTCCAGGGCTTCAATCCCAAAGTTTGGGATTTGGGAGAACCTTTCTCCACCACTGAGGGTTGGAGGTGCCAAAGGCACTGGGTTTAAGTCATGGAATCCTGGAATGGTTTGGGTGGGAAGGGACTTAAAGGATCATCCCATTCCACCCCCTGCCATGGTTGCTCCAAGCCCTGTCCAACTTGGCCTTGGATATTCCAGGGATGGGGCAGCCACAACCAATGATAAAATCCAGCTCTCAACTTCCCAATAAGGGAAATCCCAAGAAGCCCAAGCCCCCAGATCCCTTGGGACGAGCCCCGGCCCTGGGATGCTCCTCACGGAGGGCACAGATGGTCCGTGGCCGTGACAGACACTTGGGCAGGTAAAATGTCATTCCCATTCCCAAGGTGCCTCCCGGATTCCTTCCCATCTGTCCCCTCTCCAGCACAGCTGACAATTATCTCCAGGCCCATCTGTTTAATTGGGGGCTCCACAATTCCTCCCTGGAGCCGGGAAATCCATCGGGAATTGCGAGTTGGCAGTGTGCTCAGAATGGTGGCTCAGCCTCCTGACAGTCCCCGATGTTCCCAGTGTCGCTGCATTCCCGACATCAGGAGACACATCCACAGGGATTTATTAACCACCCAATCCCAAATCCAAAGGGATACCTCCCTGCCAGCTCAGCATTCCACCTTCCCTAAGGAAAAGAGGTGATGGAGGCAAGGAAGGAATGACCAAGAGGAATTAGTGGGGACAGGAGGAATTGGGATCCAGGAGGAATTGGGGGGGACAGGAAAAACTGGGATTTGGGCCTCCAGGATGAGGAGGAATCGGGGTCCAGAAGATATTAGGATCCAGGTCCTCAAAACCAGGAAGAATTGGAATCCAGGCCCCCAGGACCAGGAGGATTTGGGGTCCAAGAGGAATTGGGATCCAGGAGGAATTGGGATCCAGGAGGAATTGTTGGGGACAGGAGGAACTGGGATCCAGGAGGAATGGAAATCCAGGAGGAACGAGGGTCACTGCCACTACATTCCCATCAGGAAGCTGCTCCCTCATCCCAGACCAGTTTGGATTGGGAAGGACCCCAAGCCCATCCCCTTCCACCCCCAAACTTCCCAATGCCGGGACCACCACAGCAACATTCCTTGTCCTTTATCCCATGGGATAAATCCAGCAGGGAATTGAAAGGGTGCTGTGTGTTAACCCAGGGCCGAGACAGGCCCGATTCCAAAGCCAAGCCCAGCTAAACCTGGCTTAACCCCCCCAGCAAATCCATCCCATCCCGCTGGATGTGTGTATTCCAAATGATTCCCTTCCCCGGCCCTTTCATGTGCCCGCCATCCCATAATAGTTGCCAGATGAGCGCTGGCCGGGCTATAAATAAGATCAAAAGGGAAGGAAAGGATTTAATCAGCACCAAAAAAAACACCCGGAGAGGGGAATGAAAGCAGGGAAAAGGCAAAGTTCAGGAGCCTTTTTCCACAGGAAACTTTGGTTCCAACAGAAAACTCCCTTTTTCTCCAAAAAGAAAAAAAACCCCTTTTTTGCCACAAAACTCCCTTTTTTTTCCTATAGAAAAATCCCTTTGTATCTACAGAAAATTCCACTGGGATGCTCCCATTCCCATGGAGCAGCTCTTACTGGGCTGCTCCTGTCCCACTGGAATTCTCCTACCCCAGCTGGATTCTCCTGTCCCAATGGGATGTTCCTATTCCACTGGGATGTTCCCATTCCCATGGAGCAGCTCTTACTGGGCTGTTCCTGCCCCACTTGGATTCTCCCATTCTCATGGAGCAGCTCTCACTGGGACACTCCTGTCCCACTGGGATACTCCCACCCCACTGGAATTCTCCTGTCCCACTGGGGTGCTCCCAATTCTATGGAGAAGCTCTTGCTGGGATCCTCCTGCCCCATCGGGATTCTCCTGTCCCACTGGGATATTCACATTCCCATGAAGCAGCTCTTACTGGGATGCTCCTGCCCCACTGGGATGTTCCTGTCCCACTGGGATGCTCCCATTCCCATGGAGCAGCTGTTACTGGGATTCTCCTGCCCCACTGCGATGGGGTAGATCCCACTAGGATTCTCCTGCCACGGGGCAGCTCCCACTGGGATACTCCTGTCCCACTGGGATGCTCCTGCCCCACTGGGATTCGCCTGTCCCACTGGGATGCTCCCATTGCCATGGAGCAGCTCCCACTGGGATGCTTCTATCCCACTGGGATGTTCCCATTGCCACGGAGCATCTCCCACTGGGACACTCCTGCCCCAATGGGATATTCCTGTCCCACTGGGATACCCCCGTCCCACCGGGATTCTCTCATTCCCATGAGGCAGCTTCCACTGGGATCATCCTACACCAATCGGATCCTCCCATCCCAATGGGCCGATCCCATTTCCCCAGAGCCACTCCCTCCCCACTGGGCCGCTCCCGCCGTGCCCGCGGCCCCCCATCCGTGCCCCGTCCCCCCATCCATGCCCGTGTCCCCCCGTCCGTGCCCGCTCACCATGATGGAGTGGCGGTTTGCCGAGAGCAGCCCGGTGCCGTAGCCGGCGCCCAGCCCGGCCATGGCGCCGTTGTGGGCGCCCAGCAGCCCGTGCATGTCCCCGTGGGCCCCGGCCATGGGCGCCGCTCCCACCGCGTGGTTCCGCAGCACGTGGATGGCGTCGTCCAGCCGCTCCAGCCGGTCCTCGATCCGGCTCTGCTGCGGGGCGGGAAAAGCGGGAATGACGTGAGGAGCCCACCCTGGGATACGGCCAGGCCCCCCTGCTCAGCCCCTTGTGCTTCCACCTTATTATCCTAGGATTTGCTAGGTTTTCCTTGGATTTTTTTTTCTCTTAAGGAATGGGTTTGCTTCCCTAGGGAATGCCACACCCTAGGGAAGGTTGAACCCCAGGGAGTGTTGAGCCCTAAGGAATGTTAACGAGTCCAGCTTTGATTTTCATGGGCAAAACAGGTTCAATGATTCCTCATGAACATGAATCAGGCCAGGACAGCATTCACCCTCCAGGTCTCGGCAGAGCTGGAGTGAGAGCGACATATAAGAAGGATTAAAAAACTGAAAATTCCAAAGGAAAATCAAAAAGAAAAGCAGGAGAAGGAAAGAAACAAAGAGGTTTCGCTGCCATTTTCCTCCCCGCTCAAATAATCCCAGGATCACACACGGAGAGGAGGAGGAACTACCAGGTCCTGCAGCCACGGGGGTTTAATCCCTACAGGTCGGAGCTCCCAAGGGATGGAGAACCTCAACAGGACACTTCCCGAGTCCCCAGGGGCCAAGGAATCTCAACAGAACACTTTCCAAGTGCTGGAGAACCTGGAACCTCACCAGGACACTTCCCAAGTCTCCAGGTGCTGGAGAACCTCAACAGCACAGTCCTCAAGTCCCCAGGGGCTAAGGAACCTCAACAGGGCACTTCCCAAGTGCTGGAGAACCTGGAACCTCACCAGGACACTTCCTAAGTTCTGGAGAACCTGGAACTTCACCAGGACAGTCCCCAGCCTCCAGGTGCTGGAGAATCCCAACGGGACAATCCCAAGGGCTGTGGAACCTCCCCAGGACCCTGAGCTGCCAAGGGAACCAGGCAGAGCTGCTGGAGCTCCCCAGCAAAGCCCCCAGCCATCCCCTGTTCTCCAGAACCTCCATAGGAAAGCCTGGAAAACACTGGCTTCCATCAGTACAAGGATTTCTGGACTGGGGTGGAAAACCAGCCCATCCTAATTCCTGACTCCGGCAAACTTCCCGATACTTCCAACGGAGACCATCCCTTCCCTCGGTCCGTGGGGACAGGACCAGGACCATCATCTCCATCACTGCACAGAGACCCCTCACCATCACTCCCATCACTCCACAGGGAGAGGACCAAGACCACCATCTCCCTCACTCCAGGAGACCCCTGACCATCATCTCCCTCATTCCATGGGGATCCCTGACCATCACCTCCCTCATTCCAGGGGACTCCTGACCATCATCTCCCTCATTCCACGAGGAGAAGACCCCTGACCATCACCTTCCTCATTCCCCATGGAGAGAATCCTCACTGTCATCTCCCTCACTCCACAGGGACCCCAGACCATCATCTCCGTCATTCCACGAGGAGAAAATCCCTCACCATCACCTCCCTCATTCCATGGGGATCCCTCACTCCATGGGGAGAGGACCATGACCATCACCCCCATCACTCCAGGACCCCTGACCATCCTCTCCCTCATTCCATGAGGATCCCTGACCATCCTC
>NW_020897841.1:116342-209290 GCF_003984885.1 Neopelma chrysocephalum | reverse complement strand
CCCTGACCATCCTCTCCCTCATTCCATGAGGATCCCTGACCATCCTCTCCCTCACCCCACAGGACTCACGGATGCACCATCCTGAGTCCACCACATCTTCCTACTCCCATCCTTCCACCCACCCATCCATCCCCCCCATCTCCCTCCTCACCCTCTTTCCTGCTCCTCACCCCCTTTCCAGCAGATCCCAACACCCCCTTTCCCTCTCGGGAGCACCTCCAACCCTCCCCGCCCCGGCTCCACCACGCGACTTCCATAGGGACGAGACTCCCGGGGCCGCTCCGGGCGCGCGACACCTGCGTGGGAGGAAGCGGCGGATGGAGCACGACATCACTGAACGCAAGGAATTCCCGCAGGAAGGAGGTCACCGGTTGGAACATACCAGGGAGTGTAAGGGACCTTCATAATTGGGAGATGATGCCGCTTGACCTCCATTCCTAGACCAAACAGCTGTTCCTGCTAATAAGTAAAATCGGAGTTACCGTTGGAACTCGGCGAGCGCAACGTTCCCGACTTTTCTGGGACGCTTTTTCCGAGGCGTGGGAATGGCCAATGCCGAGCAGGAGCTTTCCGAGCGCTCCTCTGCGGGAGCCTCGGCGGAACTCCTGCACTTGGAGCTCAAACTCGGCCTCGCTGCGCTGGGAGGAAAAGGGATTCCTGCTCTCCAGGAGTTTGCCAAGGAAACAATTCCAGCTCTTCCTTCAATCCACTTCTATTCCCTAATTTTCTATACTGGTTTGACCCTGGGTTATCCCTATTTCCCACTGGGAAGCAGCACAGCCCAAATTATCAGGGAATTCTCCCTCTGGCTCAGCCCCTTCCATAGGGAAAGGAAGGAGACTCACAGTCCCTTCTAAATTTTGGGGTAATTCCAGGGAAAATAAGGGTGGGAAGTTGTTTTCTGGGGTGTGGGACCCCCCAAGCCAGGTCAGGTGGTCCCTCTGTTGCTTCCATAGGTTTCATCCCGATTTTACAGGATGAAGGTGGGTGTGGTGCCCTCCTGGACCTGCCCTGACCATCCCTCCTTCCCAAAGGGTCTCATCCTCGTAGGAATGTCTGGGAAGTGGGACATCACCTGAGAGGATCAGGAGCTCCCCATGGAGAGCAAGGGATGATCCCACTTTTCCCTGCCCTACAGAGACACGGTGGCCTCAGCTCCGGCTCCGGATTCCCGGTGAGTTAATCGGGATCCAAGGGATCTTGGATTACACCTGGGCTCCAAGTGGGATCTCCAGGCAGGTAGGATGTGCTGCTGGGAGGAGGAGCCAGCTGGAAAAGGGTCACGGATTAAAAACTGGGAATGCCAGTTCGAGGAATATTTCCACCTCCTGATGCTCATGAGAACAACCCCGGGCCTCGGGATTTGGGGAAAGGATGCAAATATTCCAATAAAGTCCAGGATCGCAAAATCATGGAACGGACTGGGTTGGAAGGGACCTCTAAAGGTCATTCAGTCCAACCCTGGGACACCTCCCACTATCCCACATTGCTCCAAGTCTTGTCCAGCCTGGCCCTGGAGAATTCCAGGGATGGAGCAGCTCCTCTGGACAACCTGTGTCAGTGTTTTACCTCCCTGATCCTAAGAAAAGCTTCCTAAAATCCAACTGCCTGGACTTAGCTCCAAACCATCTCCCTGCTGTTCCTGGGGGATGTCCCTGAGGTGCAGGAAGCTCCACAGGGATAACCTGGGATATTTTGGGAGACACATCCACTGGGAGCTGCAACAACCTTCTGTCTGCACCGGAGGCGGGACACCGAGGCGGGACACCCCGGTCTGAGCTCGGGTAGGGATCTCTTCCCAAAAAAAACCCACCTTAGGAGGACCCGTTCCGTAAAATAGAATCATAACAATACCTGAGAGAGAAGGGGGAGAACCAACAGGAGTTGAAGGATTTGATGAAAAGCTGTTGTTGGTGTGATCTGGAGAATAGATCTTTAAAAGATGATACACAATTAATCTAAAGCCGTCACAACCCGATCCAGACAAAAAAAAAAAGCTTGGAATTCTTATGCATTCCGTTCATTTCAATGAAAGCAGGACAGGCTGGAAAATTCCTTCCGATCCAGTCAATTAATTCCAGGAGAGTTGAAAGGCTCTCGGCTGTGCCAGTCAGCTCTTTGATGCACAGGAGAGGAGGAAGCTGGACACCGGGTCCCTCGGGAAGGGACTCCAGGGATTGGGATTTCAGGGATCGGCTCCGACACCATTTTATCGTCTCGACTTCATTTTATGAACGAGTGTCATGAGAACTCAAAGGAACCCACTGTGCCCAGAAAATAACAGGGATGGTCCTGGTTAAAGGGCAGCCAGTGCCACCGGGATAGCAGGAACAGGGCGGGAATATCCCAGTGGGAGCTGGGAAGCGCCGTGTCCAGTTATCCCGGAAAAACATGGGAACTGCTGCCTTTAACAGCCACCACATGAACTGGAGAGGTGGAGCTGCCATAGAACAGAGAGAACCTCCAGGGAATTCCAAAGGAATCCTGTTGGAGGGTGGTCTGGGAGTGCAGGAGTTGTTCCTGCTGCCGGGTTCCCTCTCCCATGGAAAAGTGGGACGGACTTGGCACAGCTCAAGCCTTCCCCTCTTTCCACTCCTATCCTACCCTAAAATTCCCTCTAAAGCTTTCCCAACACCCCCTTTCCCTGATTATCCCCTATTCCAGCCGGCAGGGGCTCCAGGGGGGCGACCTGCTGCTCATCTCCAGCAACTCCAGACGGAGAACTGGGACTCAAATTCCCTTCCCAAGGGGTCAACACGGGAATTCCAAAGTAAATGTTTCCTTACAGAGGCGAGTGCTTTCCCCAGGGCATCACCAGTCTGCGAACTTCCCGCTGCCCCACTTCCTCTGTTGGCTGCAAGGCAAAAAATTCCATGTAAAACCAGCCAGGGGAACATCCCAAAATTCCTACTCCTGCTCCACCTGCAGGAATTCATTTATTTAATTAATTCGTTATTTAATTGCTTTTAATTAGAGAAGAGTCACCTTTAATTTAATTCAGCCTCACTTGACTCTATTAGAGATTTTTTTTCCCAGTCTTATGGAATGGCTTGGGTTGGAAAGGGACCACAGGGATCATCATTCCAACCATTATGGGCTGGGAAAGCTTCCACGAGACCAGGTTGCTCCAACCTGGCCTTAGACACTTCCAGGGATTGGGAAAGAACCCCAAGAAGGGAGCAGAGACCTGGGAAGTCCCTCAAGGAGGAAAGGATGGCAGAGGGTGGTTCCTTCAGAGCAGGAACTCAAAAACAGGGATATTCCAGCCTGGAAAAGCCAAGCCAGGAGGCAGCAAGGCACCGGGAAGATCCTCCACATTGGGAAGCTCACGGCTCATCCCGTTCCATGGGCAGGGAGACCTTCCACCAGCCTAACTCCAAGCCCTGGCACAATTCCAGGGACCAGGAATCCACAACCCCTGGGAGAACTCGGCCTCTGAGCCTGGTTTAGTTCCTCCTTTGTTCCCAGTTCCTAAAAAAACCCCCACGTCCATCTGTTGCTGGTTGACCCCACCCTCCATTCCTCCGGCATTAGTGCCGCTCCGCCATCCCGCACGGAATCACGTGTGTAATCCGAACCATGTGTCCCCATTTCCCCGTCACTTCATCACGGAATCGCTCCCGGTTCTTATTTCCCGCCTTTAACCCTTCCCGGGCCGTGCCCCGGTGGCTCACCCAGGATGGAGTCGGTGCCGTTGGCCGGGGGGGTGCAGGACGAGGCGCTGTAATGGTTGGTCCCGCTCCGGTGGAACGTGGACATCGGAGGAAGACTGGAGTTGATGTCGGCTGAGGAGTGGGATGGGTAGCTCTGTGCAGAGAAAAACAGGGAGTGCTGGGATTACGGAGAGGGTGGGACACTGCTCATGGTGTCCCAAGGGCAGTTGGAAGGGATTTTTAGGATCATCCAGTCCCACGGGCAGGGACACCTTCCATACCCCAGGTTATTCCAACCCGGACACTCCCAGGGATGGGGTAGCCACAGCTTCTCTGGGAATTCCATCCCAGCCCCTCCCCACCCTTCCAGCCAGGAATTCCTTCCCAATATCCCATCTAACCCAGTGGGAAGCCATTCCCTATGTCCTGTTCTTCCAGGTCCTCATCCCAAGTTCCTCTCCAGCTCTCCTGGAGCCCCTTTAGGCCCTGGAAGGGGCTCTGAGGTTTCCCTGGAGCCTTCTCTTCTCCAGGTGGATATTCCCAGCTCTCCCAGCCTGGTCCCAGGGCAGAGGGGCTCCAGCCCTCGGAGCCTCTCCATGGCCTCCTCTGGACCTGCTCCAACACCTCCAGGTTGGAGATCCCAGTCCTGGAAGTGTCCCAGCACTAAAATGGGTTGGAAGGGATTTTAAGGATCCTCCAATCCCACCCCTTGTCGTGGGCAGGGACACTTTCCACAGCCCAGGCTGCTCCAACCTTGGGCACCTGCAGGGCCGGAGCAGCCCTGGATTCTCTGGGAAGCCCCATCCCATCCCACTGTCCCTTCCCCCGGGATCCTCACCAAGCGGTCGTGCGGGTGGAGGCTGCAGTAGCTGCTGGATTGGGGAATGTGGGAAGAGTTGCCCAGCATTCCCCCGTAGCCAGGCTGGTTCATCCCGCTGGAGGAGCTCCAGGGGTCGCTGCTGTGGTGGCCATCTGCAAGACAGGAATCAGGGAATCATGGAGCACTTTGGCTTGGAAGGTACATCCCACACTGCCTAATCCACGGGCAGGGACACCTCCCACCATCCCAGGTTGCTCCCAGCCCATCCAGCCTGGCCTCGGACACTTCCAAGGGTAAATCTTTGATATATCATTAGAATCCTGGTAATCTCCAACTCTGGAATTCCAGAGGAGCTTCAGAGCTCTTGGGGTGATAACAAATGAAAAGGATTAGGAAAAAATTCCTTCACGGAAAGGGTACTCAAGCCCTGGAATAATCAGTAGTGGATTTCCATCCCTGGAAGTGTCCAAAGAACACGTGGATGTGGCACGTGGGGACATGGATAGTGGTGGCCATGGATGGTCAGGCTTGATAATCTTGGAGGGCTTTTGCAACCCTAATAATTCCATGATTTTATGATGCTAATCCTTAAAAAGTGGATAATTTTGCCCTCAATGGGGCAAAAAACAAGCAGCCGAATTTTACGTGGATCTTTCCCAACTCTGGGAATGTTATCAATTAATTTATCCCAAATTCCTTTGCATTTCCATGTAATCACAACAACCTGGAAGCAGCAAGACCAGGAAAAATTCAGGATTCAGCCTCATTTTAACCCCATAGCTCTAATTCCACATGCAGGGAAATGGGGATATGGAGACGGGGCTTTTAGGGAAACGATCCCAAAACGGCTCAGCTACGGACAAATTAGATATAAACCTGGAGAAAAAAAGCTGGAAAATCTGTTTCCTTCCTACCTTGCATGAAGAAGGAGCTGGGAAAAGTGCTGGCTGCTGGTTTGGAGGAGGGATAACCCGGAGAATCCCTGTTGTAGTCGGCAGTACTGGCTGAGGGAGCATAAACCTGGGGGAAAAAAAAGGCTCATTTAGCCCCCAAAATCGAGTTTTCCAGCGAAATCCCTTCCCGATCCCCCTGGAATGCAAAACCCGGGTGACTGGAAAGTCAATTCCCAGCTTCAAAAGCAGCTCCGGGCTGACATTTTCCAGCTTGGAGCGGGAATATTTGTCCAAGTCTGGGTTCTGTAAATCCAATTAGGCAGCAGATGGACATATGTTCCTCCTCGAGCCTCCCGGAGCTTAAAATAAACAGGAACTGGGAACAATGAGGAGTTCTTTTGGGATGAAAGCATGTGGCCTTTGCCCACCTTGGCACACAACTGAAACCGCTCCAAAATTCCCGGCTTTCAGCTGGACACACATTTATTTTCCAACCGCACCGGTACTGGCAACGCGGAATTATGGTGTTATCCCGGGATGTGAAATTCCCAGGGATCCAGCCTGAAAGGAGTCTGAAAAAGCTGGAGCAGCACGAGACCACCAACACAGCACGGGGACACTCCGGGGGGAAAACTCCGCCTCTCCCCGGAACGACTCGAGTCATCCCTGCAAAAAGCCGGGAGCGGGTGCCAAACACTCCTCGCTCCCGGTTTTCCCTAAGCCACCGGAGCCTGGCCACTGGAATTCTCCCTCTGAGCTCCGGAGGGAATTTGAAGGCCGGATCCCCTGAGTCAGGCCGGCTGGATGCAGGGAAGGTGTTGTGCAGGGTGGGATGGATTCCTGCCGCTCCCGCTCTCCAGATGGTCGGGAAGGCTGAATCCCTGTCATCTCCTGGATGAAAATGGATCCCTTCCTGCCTCCATTTTGAAGCGGCAGCGGCTCCCAGGAGTTGGCACCACGCCCGCTCCCGGCATTCGCAGAGAATAGGGAAGAGAAATCCAGGGAAGCGCGGCTGGAAGAGACCGTGGGGCTGAAGGGGCTCCTCTCCTCAGAACCCCCCCAAAAACAGGGAGAGCAGGGTTGGGGGGTGGGATGGGGAGGGACATCCCACTGGAGTTCCCGGAGGCGCATCCCGGGCGGCACAGCTGGAGGGTTGGGAATTTCAGCGGCGGCTCCGTGGTGGGGCCAACGCTCCAAAGGAAAGGAGAAGCGGGAGTGAATCCCAGGAAAGCTGGAGACTTTGGATGGGTAAATCAAGAGGTAACACACTCTGCGCCCACCAGATCCCAGATCACGGAGCGGGAGATTCCGGCTGGGATGAGACACCACCCACAGCACCAGGATCGCAGGAGAGGAAGTTCCATTCCCATGCCACCATTTCTCGGGATTAAGGGCATGGATGCACTGCACAGAACACCAAATCCTGCTGTCTGCTCAGGATTTGGGAATGAGGCTCCAGGTGCTCTTCCCATCCCAGAGAGGGAGGGTCAGGGATACAGGGAAGAGGCTTTGGAAAAGCCTGAGAGATGGTGGGAGGCACCACAGAATTCCAGGACAGTTGGGGGTGGAAGGGACTTTAAGGATCATCTCATTCCATGGGCAGAGACACCTTCCACAGGCCAGGTTATTCCAACCCGGACTTGGACACTTCCAGAGATGGAAGTCTTTGGGAATCTGTGCCAGGGCCTCCCCAGCACATCCCCATCCCTGGAATTGTCCCAGGCCAGCTTGGAGCATCCTGGTGGGAGGTGTCCCTTCCCAGGGGAAGCGCTGGTCCTCAAAATCCCTTCCAAACCCAACCATTCCGTGGTTCTCCATCCATCCATCCATCCCAGCCTCATTCCCGATTTGATGGCAAATCTGGATCTGGGGACATCAATATCCATCCGGAAAACCCAAATTTAGAAACTCCCTGACTCACCCGGGAGGTTTGAGGAGATGGTGAAGAACGATCCCAGAAAAAACACACCATTCTGGAGCAAATCCCACCACACTGGAGCCATTTTGGGAGCAAACCCCAAACACCTTTCCTTTAAATTCCTGGGAATGGAGCCTGGGTTTGCTTCCATCTGAGCATCCCGGGGTGCTCCTGCTGGATGGACCCCAGTATCTTGGGGATCCAAAGCTTCCCAAATTAAGGATAAAGAGCCTTGAGAAGTCCTATCAGCTACCAGGTGAACTGGGAGTGGGATATCCCACTTCCACAGGCTGGGAGCCGCCGTATCTGGTGGGAATCACCAAGCACCAGGAGATGCCTCCGGGATCCACCCTGGAGCAGCTGCAGGTGTTTGGGAACCCAACCCAGCTGGAAAATTAAGAATTACGGAGTCCCAACTCCTGGCCCCGTGAGGACAACTCCAAAATCCCACCTGGGAGCGTTGTCCAAAGGCTCCTGGAACGCCAGTGCCGTGAGCACTTCCCTGTTCCAGTGCCTGACCACCCCGTGGGGAACCTTATCCCAAAATCCAGCCTATCCCCTGCCACAGCTCCAGCTGTTCCCTTGGATCCTCCCATCAGTCACCTGCCCTTTGTGCCACAACCTCCTTGGTCACAGGCCTCGTGCTTCCCGCTCCGGCCTCCGGAGCCCGGGAATGCTGCACCCACACGGACGAACGAGACGGGGGAAAACTCCAATAGTAATTAAAAAAATACTCCCTAAGTCCCATTTTTCCTCCTTTCCAACCCCTGAGGGACATGCTCCGTGCTGTCCTCGCTCTTCCCTGCCCGGCTTGGGATGAAATCCCTCAGTTCAGTGCAAAATTCCCTCATTTCCAGTGAAAATCCCCAAAGTAAACCCCCCCCCCAACCCGCTCCAAGTTTCCAGTGCTTTTCCAACAGCAGGTCCCTTAATGTGGGCCACATGTGTCCGGGGGAGCGGGGGGAGAGGAAGAGGAGCGGGCCGCGGGGGCGGCGGGCGCGGATGAAAAGCCAGGGAAGCGCATTCCCGGCGCGGGCTGGAAGGGGCCGGAAGGAAAAGGCACCCACCCACCTCGGCCCGACCTGCGAGGGCCCCAATCCCAACCAGATGTCGGCGCTTCCAGAGCCTTCTCCTGGCACAAACGCTCCCAGGGCCAGCAAAGGTAATTGGGAGCAGCTGAGCTCCGGCGCGGAGCAGCACATGGAAAAAAAACCCCGGAGCCCGGAGCGGGATGAGATTCCAGGCCCTGCCGAGCGCAGCGGGAAAACAAGTGGAGCGGGAAGGGAAGGCACCTGTCCGGCACAGGGGGCGGGGAAGGTTGGGATCAGCACACCCAAAGCGCTCCAGAACCCTGGAATTGCCGCTGGAGCCGGTTGTCCGGCACACAGTGAACCCCCAGGATCGCAGGTTTAATCCTGGGATTATCACGAGCATGGAATGCTCTGGGCTGGAAGGGATTGAAGGATCATCCAGTTCCCTGGGCAGGGACATCTTCCATAGCCCAGGTTATTCCAACCTGCCCTTGGACACTCCCAGGTATCCAGGGGCAGCCACAGCTTCTTTGAGAATTCCATCCCAGTCTCTCACCGCCCTCCCAGCCAGGAATTCCTTCCCAATATCCCACCTAACCCATCTGGAAGCCATTCCCTGTGTCCTCTCCCTCCAGATCCCCATCCCAAGTCCCTCTCCAGCATTGGGAAGGAATTCCTGGCTGGGAGAGTCGTGAGGGACTGGGATGGAATTCCCAGAGAAGCTGTGGCTGCCCCATCCTGGAAGTGCCCAGGGCCAGCTTGGAATAACCTGGACTATGGAAGATGTGTGGGCTGGGAATGAGATGATCCTTCCATCCCCCCCATCCCGGGATTCTCCGTTCCCCCCCGGAATGCCATCCCAGCACCCCCCGAACATCAGCTGCCTGACTCTTCCTCCCTTCTCCCACCCTCCGGGATCCTCCAAAGCCGCAGATCCTGCTGGCTCAAATGTTTTCCAGATGGGAAGGCCGAGCCCTGCACTCGGGAACGCCCAGAGTTAAAAAGGGGTCAAGGAAATTAGAGAGGGAAGAAAAAAATTCCGCCCTGATGTCATCCCTGCGCAGCAGGACACGGCTGGAAAAGCAACAGGAATGGCCCAGAGCCGCAGCTTTTCCAGCCACACTCCGACTGCTTCCTGATCCCAACCAGGATCATGGAATGGTCGGGCTTGGAAAGCCCATCTCATTCCATAAGGACACCTTCCACTCTCCCAGGTTGCTCCAAGCCCTGTCCAGTCTGGATTGATTTCTCCACCCGAGGTCATTCCCAAAGCAGTCCAGGAGCAAAATCACTCCATAGCCAGCTCAGGTGGATTCTGCTCTAACACATCCCTAATTCTGGGATCCTGGAAAACCAGGAGGCTGAGTTCGCTGAATGGTCCCAGCATGACACTTCCAACAGGGATTAGGGAAGGAAAAGGGAGAGCGAGAGGAATGACAAAAGGAAAACACCAAGGAATGGGTGAGGAGATTGGATCCACCCCTGCCAGGGCTGGCCAACCCTTTCCAGGCAGGAATTTTCCCTCATGTCCAACCTAAATAAATCCCCATAGGAATGGGGACTCCATCCCTGCCCTGGGCACCCTTTCCACAGTGTTGGAGTTGGCTGCCCCATCCCTGGAATTGTCCAAGGATAAGGCCTGGAGCAACCTGGTCTGCGGAAGGTGTGGGGTGGAACAAGATGATCCTTCCGGTACCTTCCCATCCAAGGCACTTCCCGATCCCACAATCCCATGAAATGAAGGTCTGATGAGCAGAAAGGATCCCAAACTGGACTGAACCTTCCCAGAGTCAGATTTTTAGGAAGAGGCGGGTCCTGCTCCAAGCCCAGCACCGCAACCCCACCCCGGGGGACAAATCCCGAGCCGTGCCCTCAGCACAAATTCCCTCTCGTCCGGGAAGGGCGGGAACGTGGCTCCGGCACTTCCAGGTGCCGAACACCGAGGGAAGCGACCGTTCGCTTTCCCTGTCAGCAGAGACATCGGATCCATTAATAAATCCATCGTTAATAAATCCATTGGCAAACCCTCCTCTGATCCAGGGAGACAGCCCCAAGTTCCAGGAAAAGAAATTATCCCTAATTACCTGGAATTGCCGTCTTCCTCCCGCTATCAGCCCCAATTATTCCGGCCTAATCAGCCCTTCAGGGATGTGGCGCCCGGGAAGGCCGAGAGGCACATTTACAGCAGCGACTTCTCCCTCTTTTCCAGCTGGAAATTTTCCCTTCATTATCACTCAGGCCTCGGATTCTCACCCGGAAAAGCTGGAAAAGGCGTTGTTTAAGGAAAGATAAAATCCAGCCGAGGCCGTTCCCTCCCACGATCCGAGCCCGGAGCAAGGGAAAAGCAGCTGGAAAACACACAAGTTACTTATTCCCACTTTTTTGAGGATGATTTCCGCTTTAGCAAACACCGGGATAGCAAATGTGGGATGAGAGGAGGCTCCCGCTTGAAGCTCTGCCTAAATCCCGCAGAACTAAGCTTCCAAAAATCCCTCACAAGCTCAAACCACTGGAATTTCTGGGGATGAATCACTGGAAGAGCAGCCGGAGAGATTTCGGCACCACGGAGTTTGGAGTAAAATCAACGAATACCAAGATTATCGGGAATATTCCGGGTTTAAACACCACCAAGGGAAACTCGGGAGGTTAAGACAGTGATTTAGGCCTGAGTTTGACTCCGGCTTAAACTCGGTCATGTGGGAATGGGCAGGAATTAAAAATAACCCTTACGCCGAGAAGCTGGAGCTGTTCCCAGTCGGAGCCGCACGCAGAGAACTGGGAAAGGCTGGGCTGAACAAAAGTCAAATTCAAATCAAATCATTCAAACAAACCACCAAAAATACCCCAAAATCTTATTCCTTCCGAGTTTTGCAGCTAAAATTAATTAACTAATAACTATTTAATTAATCAAAATAGGAATATTGCTGTTTCAATAACGGCAGTTCCAGGCAAGGCAGGAATAAATATAAACCTGATTATATCCTATAAAAATATATACATTTTAAAGATCCCAACCGGCTTCTCCTCATTCCAAAGCAAATTTTGCTGCTCCAAAGCTTGACATCAATTTAAACTCTGCTTTGTTTCTCCCTGTTCCAGTTGGATTTAAAGCTGGGCTTGAAATCCCAAAACCCCCCAGGATTTTGATCCTGATTTCTGGATCCAATTTGCTGCTGAAAGGCCCCTGATATTCCCTAAATATTAAAATTCTTGCAGGTCGGTGTCACCACAACTCGGGGCTGCTGCTCCTGGGGCTCTCCCAGGAGCACCAAGGATTTGTCCCGGTTTTAAACCCTGATTTTGCAAAAAAAAAAATAAACCAATAAAACAGGAAATAAAAACCTAAAATGCACGTTGTTCCCGAAAATTCCCAGAGAGAAAATAGGGATTATGGCAAGGAGTAAAGCGAGGAGCACTATTTTGGGGGGGAAAACCCCCTTTGGAGGGTTCTGAGGAAAAAGAGGGAAAAAGGTCGGGAAGAGAAAGCAAGCGCCGAGCGCTTCCCAAAGAAGCAGCTCCAAACTTGTTTATGCTCCCGCTTCCCGAGGAATTCAAGATGGTGGGAGCCCACCAAAGGGAGCCCCTTCCGAAGGGGGGGCCGATCAAAGGGCAGGGATTCGGGTTTAATTGACCGCTCATTAAGCTCCATTAGGTTCGGGAGCAAGGATGGAAAGAATTCCTTAACCCCATCCTTGCCTTCCGTCGGGAGCCAGGAGAAGGAGCCACCTCAGGATCCAGTGTTAGTGCGCCAAAACACTGGGGGGAAAGCGGATTAATATTAAAAAAATATGGATTTGTTTTGAAATTAAAAAGCTGCTGGAGGAGGGGACGTGGGAAAGGTGTCTCCTGGGAAACGGGGATTTTTGGGAGCGACCTGGCCAGAAATCCAGCAGTTTCCTGGGATGAGGGAGCAGCGACAGCCCTGGATGTGTCCGTGGGGGTTTTATAACACAGATATCCCCAATTTGGGAAAACTCACAGGTTTATACACACGGGCATCCCAAATAGTGGAAAACTCTGGAGAAGCCTACAAAAAGGTCCCCCACGACCGGGAGAATTGCCAGAGATCCGTGGGAATGCTGCGATCCCTCAGTGTCCCTTCGGCCTCTGGCTCAAGGTCATGAGGGGAAAACTTCCTGCCAAGGCAAAACCAGCTGGAAAACCGGGCTCTGGGATGGCATTTGGGAATAAAATATCCATTGCAAGGTAGTGTTTCCGGGGTTTAACATTCCAGAGGGTCCCATAAATGGAGGGGTTTAATCCCACAGTGGGACTGATGATCTTAAAGGCCCTTTCCAACCCTAATGATTCCATGATCCCAGCTGAGAGTCAGGCATGGAAAAGCTGAGGATTTTAAAAAAACCAGGAAATAAGAGCCCCCAAAATTCCTGTTGTATGGCTCAGGAGTTTGAACCCCACGGATGCGAGCAGGCCTCGCTGCCGGCCCCAATCCCGTTTGATTCATTCCATCTAATGATTTTTGGCAGCCGATCCCACATTTCACTGAAAGGCCTTTAATGAGCTCCATATCTTTTATTTTTCCCCACGTTTTTTCCCTCATTAAGATGCACTTGTTGGGATGAGGGGGGGGAACGGGGGGCGAGGGTGTTTTTTTTTCCATAGGAAACCGAAATATTAATGCAAATTGGCCTCCCGAAGTTTAAAAGCGGGAATTTGCATACCAGGAACCAAAGGGAACAGCCGAACGCGCCTCTTCACACCATAATTACCCGGGAAAAGCACGGAGTGTGTGAAGCATCCCCAGCTCCGGGATGGAGCAGCTGCCGGAGCCGTTATCTCCCGGTGCCCAGCGGCTCCGGGAAAAGAGGGGCTGGGAGACTTTGCTTCTGGATGAAAGGGAATTTTTAAGGGCTAGGAATGAGGTTCCAGGAATGGAATTATCCCAAGGGAAAGCTGCGACGGGGTTTTTCCAGTGTGTCTTATCCCAGAGCCAGAGGCCGACGGAATTCCCAGTTTATGCAACACTAGCTGGAGGAATTCCTCGCGTAAAGGAAATACGGGGATGGACCAGATTTGGATACAGAAATATTCCAAAATTTGGGATCCAAAGTTCTCCAGGAGAACTTGCTGTTCCCAGGAACTTTGTGGGAGGATATCCCAGGAGAGCCTGGACCAAGATGGGGAGGGAGGGAAAGGGTTAAATTCCCACTGATCCCATGGTATGGAAGCAAACTCATTCCTGCACCGGGGATGAGGGATCTTCATCCCTGCAAACCCTCAGAGGTTGTGGATTCCAGCCTGGAATCCAGCTGGAGCAACCTAGGCTACGGGAGGTGTCCCTGCCCATGGAATGGGATGGGATTTAAGGTCGCTTCCCTCCCAAACCATTCCAGCATTCCCGGGTTACGGAGACTTCTCTGGTGGAGGTGGAAGGGACTCAACCCACTGAACATTCCAACCCTTCCAAGAGGAACCAATCCATTAAACATTCCAAGCCATCCACCTGGCTACAACCAGATCCACATCCTGGATCCCACAGATCCAGTGTGTCGGTCGGGGGATAACCGGGAATGGGATCCTGTCAGGTGTAATTTGATTTCCTGGGATTTATCTCTTCCCAGATTACAATTCCACAATTCCCAAACTCAGGCTACATATGGAAATGCTGGAGAGTGGCCACATCCAGGGATGTTGGGACCTGGAGCGATCCCACAGTATTTATGGATGTGGGAAAGAGGGAAAGAAGGAGGGGAAAAAAGAGCAAAAAAGGGAGGAGATGGGAAAAGGGAAGAGGAAAAGGGCGAAGAAAAAAGGGATCGTTCCCGGCCCTTTCATCCCCACAATGGCGCAGCTGCTCCACGACATTCCCGGAGCGGCCTCTCCAATTACCGGCCCCGTGTCCCGGGAACGCGCCAGGCCCGGAGAACAACGGGATCCAGCTCCGCTTCCCGTGACCCAGGGGGGCTGGAGGCTCCCTCTCCGCACTCCAGCTGCTTCCCGTTCCCGAAAAAAAGCAGGATTTCATCCTGCACGACGTCCCCCACAAAGCTGCAAGTGGATGGAATTTCCTCCACACCAACTTTGGGAAGGTTTCCTGGTTTGTTTTTTTCCCAGGATTATTCATTTCCAAAGCAAAGCTGACGCAATTCCAGAGGGGAAAAATTCCCAGCTCTGATTCTACAGCACAAATCCCAGATATTTGTATTTCCCTACCTGCAAGGTCCAAATGCACCTGGAATGCTGTGCCCTGCACACTGGGTTTTCCAGGAATCCCTCAGTTCGGGAAAAGCTGGGAGCATCCAAAGCCTTAGGGAACAACCACAGGAAAAAAGGAGAAATCCCTGGAAAATGAAGGATCCCAACCAACTTAATGGAAGCTCTAAAATCCAGGGAGTTGCGAAAAGCAATTCCAGGATTTCAGGGAGAATATCCCTAAAATAACATCCGAGCTGCTGGAATTTGGGCTGACAGGGATCAGGGGATCTGGAGGTACCTGAGGAGCCCCTTCCCCTCTCCCGAGGCAATTTTTACGAGCCCGGGAATTTCTTCCCATAAAAAGGAGCCCCGGGATCGGCGCTGACGTAACGATCCATCGGCAGAGACGATCCTTTGATTCCCAAACAATAACAAATCCAAGCACTTTCGATCCCAAATCCCTGTGTATCCCACCAGCTCCCCAGAGCACCTGCACGAGGAGAATTCCCAGGTTTTCAGGCAGGAAAATAGAGAAAAGAAAGGAAAACTTGGATTGATGCCGGAGCATCTGCACTACATTAATTCCCTTTTTTTTTTTTTTAAAGGAAAAAAAATAGGGAAAGGAAAGGAAAAAGTGGATTCTCATAAGAACATCTTCAGGAAAAAATAATAAGGAATTCCTTTTTTTTTTAAGGAAGAAGAATAGGGAAAAGAAAGGAAGAGCTGGATTCTCCCCAGAGCATCTCCCCAAAGCTAATTCCCTAATTTTTAATGCAGGAAAAAATAGGGAGAAGAAGGAAAAGCTGGTTCTCATTCCAACATCCACACAAAAGTAATTCCCTGGTTTTTTAAGGAAAATAAAAATAGGGAAAAGGAAGGAAGAGGTGGAGCATCTTCACTGAATTAATTCCCTATTTTTTTTCCAAAGGAAAAATAATAGGGAAAAGTGAGGGAAAGCTGGATTCTCCCTAAAGAAGCCTCACAAAACTAATTCCCTATTTTTTTTTTCCCAAAGGAAAAAAAAATTGGGAAAAGGAAGGAAAAGCCACCCTGCAATTCCCACAGGATTTTCCTACGGCTGTGGGGGCTCAGGAAGAGGCTGCTCCGAGTCCTTCCCATCCCATGGGGCTGGAAAACTTCCAAGAAGGGTTAAAAATTTGGGAGAATTAGAAACTAATTCTGAAAATCAGGAGGAAAGCGACGCAGAGAGGTGAAAATATTCCCTTTTCCCAAGGAATTCCCAGGGCAAAGAAGCCAATCCCAGTCTCCCGAGTAAAGCCGAGCCTAATTGAAACCAGACTTTGGGCGAAACAGGAAACAAACAATCCCTGGGAACAATTTCCTGGAGATCAATTGGAAAAGGCGCTTCCAGAGGTTTTGTTAAACCCCCCCACTCCCCATTCCAGCCCTTCCCACAAAAAAGGAGGATCAGAACGGATATTATTCCAAGATGTCAACACCCCAAAGTGGTTTTCCGGGTGCTCCAGGGGCAGAGATTCCAGTTAGAAACAGGCAAATTCCACTTGGAAATGATAAAATTCCATCAAAAATCACAAAATTCCACTCCTAAATGGTAACATTCCATTCCTAAATGATACAATTCCATTAAAAATGGTAAAATTCCACTCCTAAAGGGTAAAATTCCATTTCCAAATGGCAAAATTCCACTCAGAATTCCCGTGTTGAGGCCTAAAATATTCCCAGGAGTCGTCCCAAAGTTTCCTTCCTGTCAGCACAGGCGAAGCAGCTCTAATTCCATGATTCCCTCTGCATCCCAAGCTGGAAGAATTCCCCGCATCCCTCCCAATCCAGCATGAGGTCGCTTGGATTCCCATAAAATCCAGCGGGAATGAGCTGCTAAGTGGTTTTTTTAAGGGAATAACGAGGAATTCCAGGCCTTAAAAGCCATTCCCGGTATTCCAGCAGGCTCCAAAATCCAGGATCACTTATTCTCTTGCTCCACATCCCAAAGCACAACCCCCCGGGGGGAAATGTATGGAAAATACCTGGAATTTTCCGGCCGGAATGGGAATGATTGTGTTTTGTTAAACCCCCAGGGACTCACAGACACACCTACAGAGATTCCTCGAGACATTTGCAGCTCCTTCTCTACAGATTGATGGACATTATCCATGGATTGAGGGACATTCATCCATGGATTCCCAGAGATCCATACAGGCACATTCACAGACACATTGCTGCAGTTTTATCTATAATTTACAGAGATTTCTCTACAGATTTGGAGCTATTTCTCTATAGATTTACAGTTATTTATCTAGAGATTTGTAGACCTTTGTAGATATCAATTGATAGATTATGGAGAGATTTATAGAGATTTATCTATGGATTTATGGACACATTTATAGAGATTTCTCCAAAGATTGATAGTTATTTATCTGTAGATTCATAGACATTTATCTAGAGATTTATAGATATTTATCCATAGATTTATAGAGATGTGTAGAGATTTCTCTATAGATTTAGAGGCACATTTACAGATATTTCTCTAGAGATTTATAGACACATTTACAATTATTTATCGGCAGGTTTATAGATATTTCTCTATAGATTTATAGATATTGGTAGATATTGATCTATAGATTTATAAGCACATTTATAGATATTTATCCAGAGATTTACAGTTCTTTATCTAGAGATTTATAGACACATTTATAGATCTTTCTCTAGAGATTTATAGCTATTTCTATATAGATTTATAGAGATTTATTGAGAGATTTATAGATCTTTGTAGATATTAAGCTATAGATTACAGAGAGATTTAGAGATATTTATCTATGGATTTATAGACACATTTATAGAGATTTCTCTAGAGATTTATAGTTATTTACCTATAGATTGATAGCCATTTATCTCGAGATTATAGAGAGATTTACAGAGATTTCTCTAGAGATTTACAGCCACATTTATAGATATATATCTACAGAGTTATAGACACATTTAGGAATATTTCTCTAGAGATTTGTACAGATTTCTCTAGAGATTTACAGAGATTTGTAGATGTTTATCTATAAGTTTATATAGACATTTATCTAGAGACTTATAGATATTTATCTAGAGATTTATAGATATTTACATATATATCTACAGATTACAGAGATGTATAGATACCTATAAATGTATAGATATTTACATATTTATCTAGAGATTTATAGACATTTCTCTATCCACTACAGACACAGTTGTACATATTGATCTAGAGATTTACAGACACATTTACAGAGATTTATCTAGAGATTTAGAGATTTTTAGATATTTATCTATAAATTTATAGAGATTTTTGGACATTTTATCCAGAGATTTAAAGAGATTTATAGAGATTTATCTATTGACTACAGAGCTTTGTCTATAGACTTATAGATAATTATCTGGAGATTACAGAGAGATATATAGCTATTTATCTATAGATCTATAGAGATCTATAGACATTTCTCTATAGATTATAGAGGTATTTATAGATTTTATCTATAGATTTAGAGAGAGATTTATCTACAGATTCCAGAGAGACTTACAGATATTTATCCAGGAATTAGAGAGATCTGGAGACATTAATCTACACATTTCTCTATAAATTTATGGAGATTTATAGATATTTACCAATAGACTGACAGATATGTAGCTGTAGAGTTATAGATCTTTATCTCTAGATTTTTATAAATATACGTATATTTATCTATGGATTTATATTTATGGATATTTACCTATAAATTTATAGAGATTTACAGAACTTTATCTGTAGATTTTATAGAGATAGTTACAGATCTTTATCTATAGATTTGTAGGGATATTTATAGATCTTTATCTGCAGATTTATAGAGAGATTTTGAGAGATTTATCTATAGATTGGAGAGATTTACAGAATTTTACCTATAAATTTACAGATTTAAAGATCTTTATCCATAGATTTACAGATATTTGTCTATAAATTATAGAGAGATTTATAGATATTAATCTATAAATTATAGGTATTTACATACATATTTATCTTTATATTTATAGAGATAACATTCATAAAAATCTGCATTTTAAATAAATTTTACCTAAATGTTATGCATCTTTATATAACGATATCTCCAGATCTTTAGATCTCTATCTTTTTATATCTTCCTTATCTTTATATATTATATATTATGTATTATATATTACATATTATATATATATATTATATTATATATTATGTATTATATATTACACATTACATATAATATGTATATTATATTATATATTGAATTATATTATATAAATATATAGATATAAAAATGCCTGAACTCTTCTTGGTATCTCTGTATATTTTTTATATATATATATAAAAATATATTATATACATATATAAAGTATATTTTTATTTATTTTTATATATATATATTTTAGATAGTTGTTGAAGAGCTCCAGCATTTATATCTATATTTTTATATAATTATATATCTATATATCTATTTCTAAGATACACAAAGATCCCGAGGAGACAAAGCACTTTAATCTATATATTTATAACTTTATATCTTTACATCCATCACAGCGAAGCCGAAGAGCTGCAGCATTTTAATTCCTGTACTTAGATATATTTTCAGATTTGAGATGTATGTTTTTATATGATCCAACTGGCTCCTACATTTTAATGTCTTTGATATCTGTTTACTATTATCCCTATGGATCCTGCAGAGCTCCAGCACTTTAATATCCCTATTTTATATATATTTATTGATCTATTTTTATATTATAAATAGAAACCCTGCCGAGCTCATTTGATATCTACATTAGATATTTTCATACCTATTTATATATATTTTTATGCCTATTTATATAGTTTATTATATTACACACAGAGATCCTGTGAGCACTTTTTTTAATATATATATTTATGTGTATATATTTATAACTTTTTAAATTTTACTTCTGGATCCAGAAAAGCTTGATATATTTATATACATATATATAAAATATATATTTATATTATACACATAGTTCCTGAGCTCAAGCACTTTAATATATATATTTTTATATATTTATTATTTTACACATAGATCCTGAAGAGCTTCAGCATTTATATACATAAATACATATTTATATATATACGTGTATATATATATATATATATATATATATAAAAAACCTGAGGAGCTCAAGCACTTTATATACATATTTGTATAAATATATTTTATATATATATATTTCTATATCCTTTATTTTACATACAGATCTTGAAGAGCTCCAGCATTTATATATACATATATATATAAAATATATAATACACCTATTTATATTATACATATAGAACCTGAGGAGCTCAAGCACTTTTATATATATATTTATATATTTTTATATATATATTTATATACTTTTATTTTCCATACAGATCCTGAGGAGCTCCAGCATTTTTACCTCTATATTTTAAAATATATATATTTAATACATATATTTTGATGATACATAAAGAACCTGAGCTCAAGCTCTTTTATGTGTGTATATATATAATATACATATTTATATATCCTTTATTTTCCATACAGATCCTGAAGAGCTCCAGCATTTTTACCTCTATATTTATATATATATATATTTATATCTATTTTATATATACTTGTATTATACACACAGAACCTGAGGAGTGTAAGCATTTCTCTCTATAAATACAGCTAAACAGATCTATAAATACATCTCACATGTATCTACAAACACATTTCTATACTCTCCACATCTCTCTCTGTATTTCTGTCCATCTCTTTCTCTGTTTTCCCGTTTCTCTCCTCTGCCATCTCTTTTCTCCCAGTTTTCCCTGTCCCTGTAAATCTCGGATCCATTTTCCTCTCTCTCCATGCGGACACAGGTGCCAATGGATCTCTCCATACATTTCCAGCTCCACGTTTCCCCTGGAGATCCCCAAGCCCCAGCACTGATCCCACTGCCCATCCCTGGGGATGGCTCCCCACTCCCGGCACAATTCCACCTTCTTCACTCCCGACCCTTGGGAAACCTTCCACGAATCCTCTTGGAACTTCCACCAGCAATGGGGGATTTATGATCCCACATTCCCACCAGGAAGCCTGGGGGGGTGCAGGGCTCTCATTCCCATTTTTTATTCCCTGAAATTCTCTCCTCCAAGGGAAGTTCCCCCCCCATTCCCATTCCCAGCTCAGTGCCATTCACAACTCCTCACTTGTCACTCCGGAGCGGGAACATGGAATTATGACCCTCCTTGGGAATGAGGGCAGGGAGCATCCGTCTCCTCCAGGAATTTCAGGGCGCTGAAAAGCTTGGGAATAGGAAGAGCAGCCAGAACGTCACCAGGAAAAACTCCTCATATCCCACTCCAAGAAGATTTGCCTGCTTTCCCCCCCCCCTTTCTTAAGCACCTGGAAATGACTTCCCAGGTGTTTTCCATGAGCAAATAACGATCAGACTCCCTGCAGCTGCAACAGAAAGGGAGCAATCCCCAAAAAACAACACCAATCCTGCAGCCCAAACAGCCCAAATCCCACTTTCATCCCAGACAACACGAAATTCCTCTCACTTCAGCTTCCAGAGGGTCCCTCACAAACAACATCCTGCTTTTCTATAGGATTTCAGGGAAAAAAACAGGAATGAAAAGCCCATTATTCCTCTGTCCCACTATTAATTAATTCCAGCAATTAACTCATTTATCCTACACTTCATTATCTCCTAAGCTGAAGCTTTTCGATCCCAAAAATCCACGGAATGGGCAGGGGAAATTTCCTGCCGAGGAGCAGCTGCGAAGAGTTAAAGGCACAAAGTGTCTCCCTCCTAAAATTCCCTTCGAGCTCGGAAAAAAAAAAACGGGAAAAAAGCAAGACTCAGAAAATCTGTCCTGAGAATCCTGCCTGGAATTTCTTTTTCCAGCCATTTTCATGCTTCCTGTCCCCAAATTCCCTCCTCAACTTCCACTGGCAGGGGGTTTTTTAGGGAATGATTTGGCGGGTTTCCCCCCCCCCTTCCCTGTCTTTTGTTTATTCCCAGGAAAACCTGCCGGGTTTAAATTCCAGCTGGATTTAAACAAGTTGACTTTTCGGCGGTGGGGGGAAAAACCGGGATAAAAAGCAGGGATTCGGGATTGTCCGTGTGGAGGCAGCGCAGCGCCGGGATTTGGGATACTCGTTCCCGGCATCCCGGCGCGCCGCTGGCACGGCGTCAAGAGCCGCACAATGCCCGGGCTGTGCCAGAACAATGCCAGGCCACAATTCCCAAAAACCCACACACCGGGATGCTCCAACCCCTTCCCGAGGAGGGGGGAGGTGGCCACGATCGCTCCCCCCGCGGCGCTTCCCTCTTTGTGCTTTCCCGGAGCCGGGAATGGCCAGGAATGCCGAGGCGTCTCTTCCACAGCATCCCGGCTGGAGCCGGCTGGGATGTAATTCCCACCTTCTGGAAAACACAAAGAGTGGGGGGCCAAGGCCTGGGATGTCACGGGGGGTCGGCATTCCCGGAGTAGGGAATACTCCTCGGGCAACCCGGGAATTTTGCTTTCCACCTTTAGTTACTTCCATTAAAAAAACCCGAAGAAAAAGACACAAACAAATCCAGGGAAAAAAATCCCAAAACACACGGACTTCCACCTCTATTTCCTTCTCCCCCCCCAACCCCCGAGGAAAATCCAAGCACGCACAAAGTTGCTCCAAGTGAAGGGAATTATCCCCCGTGACCGCTGCTCCCGGATTTTATTCTCTACTCCTGACAAACAGCAGCCTCGGGAACTTTTGGAAAGCTCCCGTGTAATTCCATGCATGGGAATGTCAAGCTCTGGAACTGGAATAACTCCTTGAAAATCAAAATAAAACAGGGAAAATAAAAGCCTCGGGGGGAATTGAAGAATGTGGGATTCCTCAATTTAAAGTTTTGCCCGCTTTTCCTGCGCAAATTCCCGGAGTTTCGCCGCATCCTGCATTCCTGCCACGCGTTCTTCCCAAAATATCCCAAACAAAAGGCCCCCGAGGCGGCCAAGAAATCCACGGAAATTAAAGAAATGAGGGAAATAATGCAGCCCGGCTCTTCCCCCAGCTGTTCCTGCCCGGCAGCCTTTCCCCGCGGCCCCATCCCACATGCCGCCACTTCCCGACGGATGCGGGCATGGATCCCGCTTCCCTCCGTCCCAGTTCCCTCCCAGTCCGACTCTGCTCCGGACCGGGCTGAGCGACCCCACAAAGTTGGGAGCTGTTCCCTCCGCTCTTCCCCGCCCTTCCCCACCGCGCTCGGACCCTTCCAGCGCCTTCCCCGAGCCTTCCCAAACACTGCCGACCCCCTTCCAGCGGGGAGAACCCCCAAGCCCCTCCAGATGGCGAGTGCGGACCTTCCGGGCTGCACCAACTCCAGGCAGCCGCTTTTCCTGCCTTTTTTTTTCCCCCCGTGTTGGGAAGCGCGCGGGGCGAGGGGGGGGGAGCTGCAAAAAGCAGGAGCGCGGCTGGAACGCCTCGTTCCAGGAGCTGCAACGCAACGCCTTGTTTTCCCTTCTTTTAGCGGCTGGAATGCCTTGTTTTCCCTTCTTTTAGCGCCTGGAATGCCTCGCTTTCCCTCCTTTCAGGAGCTTCCCCTCCCCTCGGGCGAGTGCCCCTTCCGCCCGTTTTCCCGGGATTCGGCGGCCGCGGGCAAAGTTTTGCGCGGGGGTGTCGCCGGGCCGGGCCGGCGGCAGGGCCGGGAATGGGGCAGGGCAGGGGGACAGGGGGAGCAGGGTGCCGGGTCCCGGTATCTTACCGCCTTGCCGCTGCAGCAGTAGAGCAGGGAGCCGCCGCCCGCGCCGCCCACGGGGTACGCGCAGTACATCGCGCCCGCTCCGCCGGGCTCGGCTCGGCGGGGCTCGGCTCAGCCCGGCTCGGCTCAGCCCGGCCCGGCCCCGCCGGGGCCGCCCCCGCCCCTCCCTCCGCCCCCGCGGCCCGGGAATGGCGCTGGCGCCGGGAATGGGCCGGCCCGGGAATGCGGCCGCGGAGCCTCCCCGCCCCTTCCCGGCCCTGCCCGCGCCGCTCCCACCTTCCCGCTGCCCCCTCCGGCCCGATCTTTCCCCGATCCCTTTTCCCCTATTTTATCTATTTTTTCCTTTTTTCCTTGTTGTTTCCTGCTTTTCCGCCCCGATTTACTCTTTTTCCCCTATTTTTCCTATTTTATCCCCTCTTCCCTCTTTTTTCCCTATTTTATCCCTTTTTCCCTCTTTTTTCCCTATTATATCCCTTTCCCCCCTCTTTTTTCTCCTTTTCCCTGTTTTTCCCTATTTTGTCCCTTTTTCCCCTCTTTTTTCACTTTTCCTCTTTTTTCCCTATTTTATCCTTTTTCCCCTATTTTTTGCCTATTTTATCCCTTTTTCCCCGCTTTTTTTCACTTTTCCCCTATTTTTCCTATTTTTCCCTATTTTATCATCCTTTCTCCTCTTTTTTCTCTTTTTCCCTGTTTTTTCCTCCTTTTCCCTATTTTACCCCCTTTTCCCTCATTTTTTCTCTTTTTCCTATTTTTTTCCTATTTTGTCCCCTTCCCCCTCTTTTTTATCTTTCCATCGTTTTTCCTGTTTTTCCCTATTTTATCTCTTTTTTCTATTTTTCTCTTTTTTCCCTATTTCCCCTTTTTCCTCTTCCCCTTTTTTCCTCCTTTTCCCCACTTTTTCTTTTCCTCTTTTTCTTTCCTCTTTTTCTATCTTCTCCCCCTTTTTCCTCTTTTCTCTCCTTTTTTTACTCCTTTCCCCTCCTTTTCCCCTTCTTTTCCCTCTTCCCCCTCTTTTTCCCTTTTTCTCTTTTTCCCCATTTTCTCCTTTTCCCCTTTTCTCCTCTTTTTCATCTTTCTCCCCAACTTTTGCTCTCCTTTTTTCCTCTTTTTCATCTCTTTTTTCCCTTTTCCTATTTTTTCCTCTTTCCCCCCTTTTCCCTCCTCTTCCTTCTCTCTTTTCCCCCTTTTCTTTTTATATTTTTCCTCTTTCCCCCTTTTTTCTCTATTTTTCTCTTTTTTCCCTTCTTTTAATCTTTTTTCTCTTTCCTCCCCTTCCCCACTATTTTTTCCTATTTTCCCTCCTTTTTCCCCCTTATTTCCCCCCATTTCCCCTCTCTTCCCCCCCTTCGTTTTTTTCCTCTTTTTCCTCTATTTTTCCTCTTTTCCCCCTGTATGTCCCCGCTTTCCCTCCCGCGGTGGTTCCCCCGGTGTGGCCATGTGGCCGCGGGCGCTGCTGGCTCGCTCCCAGCTTTGTGCGCAGCTGCCGCGGCCCGAGAGCGGCCCCAGAGCCGGCGAGCCGGGCCCAGGGAAAACCGGGAACTGCCGCGGAACGCGGGACAACGGCGGGGACACGGCCGGGGCAGAACGGCTCCAGCGACGGCCCCCAAGGGCCCCAAACCAGCCTAACGTGTCCTGAAAAACAGCCCTCAGTATCCCCAAAAACAGCCCTAAAGTAGCCCTGGAAATCCCTAAAGTATCCCTCAAACCAGCCCTGAAGTGTCCCTAAAACCAGCCCTGGGTATCCCTAAAAACCGTTCAAGTATCCCTAAAAACAGGCCTAAAGTATCCCTAAAACCAGCCCTGAGTATTCCTAAAAACAGCCCTGGGTATCCCTAAAAATTCTGCAAGTATCCCTGAGACCAGCCCTGAAGTGTCCCTAAACCCAGCCCCAAAATCCCCTAAAACTGCAGCTCCAAATGAAGTGTCTATAAAATCAACTGTGGGATAAACAACCCTAAAATATCCCCAAAGCAGCCCCAAAACTCGCCCTAAATCCACCCCTAAAGGAGCCCCCAAAGCAGCCCTAAAGTTTCCCTAAAAACATGGATATGGAATAAATATCTGGGAAATGAGAGAGAAGAGGAAAGGAATAGTCCCAAAAGTCAATATATCAAACCCAGCCCCAAGTATCCCTCCAAACATTCCCAAGGATCCATAAAACAGCCCGAACTATCCCTAAAACCACCCCTAAAAATATCCCCAGAAAAGAAATGTCCATAAAATCAAATGGAATATGGAATAAATGTCAATATGTGAAAAATATCCCTAAGAATCCCTAAAACCAGCCCTAAGAATCCCTAAAAACACGAATATAAATTCACTGTCTCTAAAATGAGGAATAATATGGAATGAACAACCCTGAAAAGTCAATATCCTAAAATATCCCTAAAATATCCCCCCAAAACAACAGATATAACCTTAAAAGGCAGTATCCCAAATCCATGCCTGAAGCATCCCTAAAAAACCTGGATACAAAATGAACGCCTGTAAAATGAAGGATAATATGGAATAAATAACCCCCAAAAGTCAATATCCTCCAAAATCCCCAAAACATCCCTAAAAACAGAGATATCAAATAAATATTCCCAAAAGTATTGCCATAAGTATCCCTAAAAAATATATATATCAATTAAAATCCCAAAAAACATGCCCAAAAACACGAATCAAATCCCAATATCCACAAATCCCGATACAATATCAAGGAAGGAGCCTTAAAGTAAGTAATTAAATAAATATATCCAGAGAAAAATATCCCTAAAATAGATAGGGATTCATATGATCAATATCCTGGGGTCCCATCCCACAAATCCTGAGCATCCCAGGGAAGGATATTGGGAAGGAAGGAGGAAAAGGAGGAGGAGGAGGACAAGGACAACAAGGATCACGAATCTCCTGGAAGAGGGAATGGGTTCCTGCTTTTCCAACAAGATTTTCCAGGCAGAGACTTTGGGAAGGGCATCATCCCGGGAGCTCCTTCACTGTTCCCAACCCGGCTAAAAGCTGGGAATGGGAATGCTGCAGGAGAAACCCCCAGGGGAATAAAGCCAAGACGAAATTCCCTATTTTTTTGTGGATAGGAGGGTGGATAACTCAGGGTGTTGGAGCTTCTCCACATTGCTCCAGCCCAAGGGGGCACCCCCCAGGAATTCCGCCTGGACTGGGGGTCTGAACAGGGATTCCATGTGGGATTCACTATGGAAAAGGCCAGGAAGTGGATTTAGGGTTCATCTGGCACATGGGATTTTGGGATGGGAGGTTCCTGCTTTGTCATGGATGTTTTACCACAGCCTGGATTTGGGATTTCAGGCTTTAGGAAAACCAAATCCCACTGGAATAAAGAAAAATCCCTCTGGAATAACGTGGTGAAGTCCTGGAGGAGGCTGCCCAGGGCAGGGGTGGGACATGGAATTCCACAAGGGTTGGGATGGCAGGGATTTTAAGGATCATCTCATTCCCACGGGCAGGGACACCTTCCACTATCCCAGGTTATTCCAACCTGGCCTCAGGCACTTCCAGGGATGGGGAATCCACAACTTTTACCCTCCCAGCCACGAATTCCTTCCCAATATCCCATTGAAACCAGTGGGAAGCCATTCCCTGTGTCCTGTCCCTCCATCCCTTGTCCCCAGTCCCTCTCCAGCTCTCCTGGAGCCCCTGTAGGCCCTGGAATTTGCTCCAAGGTCTCCCTGGATCAGCCTGGATGAGCCTGGAATTCCTCTAAAACTGCTTTTCCTTGAAAAACGCTTCATGGATCAGGTGAAGAAGGGAATCACCTGCTAAATCACTGATGAACCCAGCGTAGCAATTCTTGGGATTTACAGAGTCCTCAGTATTCCCTGTTCTTCCAGGGTTTATTTTTTCCTCAAGCTCCAAAAAGTCACTAATTCCATAAAACCCCACATCCCATTAAAAAATAGGGATTTCAGGCCCTCCGAGCAAGGGACAAACCCAGAGGCAAAGCCAAACCTGCTTCCAAAACGCAGGGAATTCTGGGAGCTTGACTCCCAGCAACCCAAATCCCGCTTTTTTGTCAGGAGCCCAAATCCAGGTTTTGATTGTGCGTCTGGAAGCTGGAAGTCGTGTCCAGGTGCTGCTTCCAGGCTGGAAGCACAGACAATTCCCGGGGGCCTCGGAGCCTGAGGGTGGCTGCGGGCAGGGACGAGCGGACCGAGCCGCCTTCCCTCCCCGCTTTTCGGGATAATTCGGGCAATGTTTGGGAATATTTGGGAAGGCTGGGGCTGTGTCCTTGGCCGGAGGCGAGGAATCCAGCAGGAACTCAGCTGCTCCTCTGCCCCCCGTGCCAAGGAAGGCCCAGCTCCGGCCGGGATCGCGGGCTCTGCCCTGGCAGGGGCAGCCGGGGCGAGGGGGGGCGGAGGGGGCAGAATCCCGGGATGCGGCCGCGGTGCCGGATTTGGTGGGAAGGGAGCGGCCGGGCAGGGGTTAACCGACATATGCTGCATAATTAGGAGATGCATTAATGATTACGGATCCTCAACCGCTCGGCGCGGGGGCAAAATCCAGGGAAAACGGGGCGCCCGCCGCCGCTTTGCCGGGGCGGGGGGGGGATTCGGGATTGGGGCCGGGAGCGGAGCCCGGTTGGGTGTCAGCCCTTTCCAAGGGGTCGGGATCGGGAATGTTTGGGAGGCGGGCGGGGGCCGCGAGGAGCGTTCCCCACGGTGAGGAGGCAATTATGTATGCATGATTTCATCTGCAACTCATTAATATGCAAATGTATGCATATGTTAGTTACTAAATTAAAAATGCAAAGCAGCCCTTATGGTGAGGCTCCAAATTTGGGGGTTGGGGTTTTTTTTCCCACAAACACACAACGCCAGGAAAAAAAAGGAAAAAAAATAAGGGGGAAGTTTTGGGGGAGGGGGGGAACCTGCGGATTCCCGGGAATCTTCGGGGGGACCTGTTGCAGGGCAATCCCACGTCTCCACTCGGATCGCGGGCGGGGAGAAAAGGGGGATTAAACGGGCGGCGGGGAGGTGAACCGGGAATGTCGGGAAGTCTTGGGAGATGGGCACTAATTATCCCAGCAATCGCATTCCAGAGCCGGCAAAAAAACCCCGGGATTTTGCTCGTTTTTTAATGGTTTTGGGGCGATTCCCTCTGTTCTCCATCCTCCTGGAATCACTTTGCTGCACAGGGAAACCCCCCCCCTTTCCCTGTTGTCACCTGAGGAGGTTGAATGTTCCAGGAACCTTCTGGAAAGGTCGGGAAATCGGAGGGTGAGGAAACTACTTGGGGGAAGGTGCTGCAAAGTGCCTTTCATTCTTTCCAGCTGCTTTTTCCAAGGAAAACAAGGATGCAAAGGGAAGCAGGGATTTAGGGGGTATCCTGGAGGATGAGCTGGAGCAGTTTCCTCCCCCCTGTAGGGTAATAAGGAGCAAAAATTTGGGATATATTGGAGATATCCATTAAGGCTGAGGTTTGAGGGGACAGAATTCCCTGTCAGTGCTGTTTAGAATTCCCGGTCAGTCCTGTTTCCATGCATAACTCAGTTATTCCCAGCTCTGTCCATGGCTCTGAGGCTGATCTGGGGTGCTGGGACAGCCCTGGCAGCTCCCAGGGATCCTGATCCAAGCTCTTGGGATGCTGGGACACAGCTGGGGGTCCCAGGAGGGTCATTCCCAAGCACAAGGCCATCCCATGGGAATGGAATCCAAAGGGACCCTCAGGGCTGACACAGGGACCCTCAGGAGCAGCTTTATCCCACTGGTGTGACTGCAGATCCCATGGGATCGTGGAACCAGATGGCCTTGGAAGGTCCCTTCCCACCCAAGCCATTCTATGATCCCATGAAAGCACCATCCCAGTTCCATCCCCCTGAATTTTCCAAGGTCTCGGAAGCAGTGCAAAGGCAGGAGATGTTCCCAAGCCCAGAGAAGCTGTGGCTGCTCCATCCCTGGAATTTTCCAAGGTCAGGTTGGAGCAATCTGGGATAGTGGAAGGTGTCCCTGTCCATGGCAGGGGGTGGAATGAGATGATCCTTAAAATCCCTTCCCACACAAACCATTCCAGGACTCTGATTCCAAGCCAAACCATTCCAAGACTGTTATTCCAATCCAAACTACTCCAGGATTCTACAATTCCAACCCAACCCACTCCAGGACTGTGATTCCAACCCAAACCATTCCAGGATTGTACGATTCCAACCCACTGTGATTCCAATCCAAACCATTCCACGACTCCATAATTCCAACCCAAACCATTCCAGGACTTCACAATTCCTCCCTTTGAATCCATTCACTTTTCCAAGCCCTTCCTTCCTGACTCCTCGTTGCTTTTAGGATCAGGAAGGAGTATCCAATGCTCCGATTTCCCCAATTTAAGAGGCAAAAGCAGAGGCTGGAAGCAGCAAAACCACTTGGAAAACACCGACAGATCCCCATCGTCGAGTTTTACATGGAATTTGGGAAGCGATTCCAGGCCAGGCCAGGCCCAAAGCTCCCGCTTTGCGCATCGATTCCCCCAACTGCATGGGATTTGTTCTTTTTACTGTCACGGGAAGCACATGTTCCAAGCAAGCTGTTCCCTCATCCCAAGCTTTCCCCGGCTGCCTGGGAAGGAAAAATCCCGGCACACTTTCCCCCCGGAAAGCAAGAGGTGATCATAAATATCCCTAAATAGCGTTCAACAGATCCGAGAGACATTAACACTTCCCCAATGCCAAAGGAGGCTCGGGAAAAAAATAATCGGAACAGATGCTCCGGGGTCAGCGAGGGAAACGCCTTTCCACAAAAAACACCCTCCCTGAATCCCAAATGAACCGGGAGCGCTGAGCGAGGGGCTGCAGCACCGCGGGAGCAGGGGAAGGGGACAGGGCTGGCACAGGGACAGTCTCGGGAGCTGGGCCTTGGAGGAGAGAGGGGAACGGGGAATGTCCCACCTGCTGCCCATCCCAGGCCTGCTCCGGATCCTGCTTCTGCTCCTGCTCCCAGTTCTGCTCTTGGTCCCACTCCACGTCCTGCTCCTCATCCTGCTCCTGCTCCCAGTCCTGCTCCTGATCCCGGTCCTGCTCCTGTCCTGGTTCCTGCTCCCAGCCCCTGCTCCTGGTCCTAATCCTCATCCTGGTTTTACTCCTGGTCCTGGTCCCAGTGTTGGTTCTGCTCCTGCTCCTAATCCTGGTCCTGGTCCCAGGGAGGCCTTGGAGCCCTTTCCAGGGCCTAAAGGGGCTCCAGGAGAAGTTGGAGAGGGACTTGGGACAAGGGATGGAGGGACAGGACAAGGGGAATGCTTCCCACTCGTTTAGATGGGATATTGGGAAGCAATTCTTCTCCCTTCCAGGGATAACTCCTTCCTTAGCATCCCATTCTCCATTCCCATCCCATGTCCAATCCCTTCTGGAAAGGAAGAAAAACCTCAAGGAATCAAATAAAGGGATAAAATGAATCCGTCCCTGCCCCCAGAATCCTTCCTTTCCCAAATCCATGTGGGAAGAGCCAGATCCAAGAGAAGACTGGAGTGTTTCTACATTCAGTTAAGTCCTGGAGTTTCCACTTGGGAAACTCAGCTGAATTCCCACAAGAAAATCAAATTATAAATGATGTAATTAGAGAAACAAAGTGTTGGAAGCTGGATATGGAATTCCTACGGATTTGAATATTTATTCATTATATTTAATTAATATTAATTTATATCCAAGGTATTTTCTGAACCCTCATCCCAAAGAACAAACAAAATTCCTGGTTCCAAATTTCAAGGAACTTCCTTAAAAATATTGCCCTGGAGCCCCTGGGTCCGGTTTTGCAGGAATTCTGAAAGAACCTGGAATTTTTTGGACAAATCCTTCCTGAATCCTTGTGCACTTCCCACAGTTTACTGAAGAGGGAGTCTCTGTCCCAGCTAAACCAGATCCCACTAATCCCAACCGGGAAGATTCACTCCTGGATTTTAGAGAGATTTTTTAGGAATCCAAAATACTTCAATATCCCAAAATGGGTCGATTTCCCAGGAAAATACAAATATTGGAGCATCCACATCCCATTCCAGTCGCTTTTCCATGTTGGGGATATCCCGTGCAATTCCTTAAAATCTACCAAATCATTTTTATGGGAATTTTTGTGCCTCTTAATCTGTTTTAAAACAACAACACAGGGGTGCTTCCAAGTTTTCGCTCCCATTTTCCCTCCTTTCCTTGGATCTGTGTCCAGGAAGGCCACTCTGTGCCCCAGAGGCCTCACCCATCCCACTGATCCTCAAAGACCCCTGGAGCCGGATCCCTCACCCAGGCTGGATTTTAGGGAAAGGTCCCTCACCCAGGAGCCGCTTCCAAGGAGATGGTTCCACGTGAGGAGCCTCCACACCTGAGGAATTCTCCCACCCGAGGATCCCGGGATTGGGGACACTCAGGGACACTCCAGCTCCTCAGGGAGGGAACAAGGACAGAACCACGGAACAGTTTAGAGTGGAAAAGACCTCCAGGATCACCCATTCCCACCACGAATCACCTCCAGGGGATCCCAGGAAAGCGGCTCTCCAAACATCCCCCTCAGTGCTGCTCCCGGAATTCCAAGGATCCGGCCGGATGGAGAGCTGGGGTACCAGAACGGCGCCATCACCTACTCAGGGTTTGCTCCCAGTGGGGAGGAAGCTGGAGTAGCTCCTTCTCCATGGATCCCTTCTCCGTGGGCCGAGCAGGACGTGGGACCTGCTGGAAATCGGGATCCACCACATCCAGGCCTCTGCCCACGGAGCTCCGGGAGCAGGAGGCCTTGGAATTGTAAAGGAAAAGTGTCCACGGAGAAGGACCACGGAAAACCTCTCTGAGGTGGGAGAAGCTCCACCTGGGAAGATCCAACCCCGGGAATATGTTGGATGAAGCCAATCCCAAACCCCCACCCCGGAGCACCTCGGATTCCGGTGGCAACCGGGAACATCCCACGGCATTGGAAAAGCAGGCGGGTTTTGAGGGACGCAGCCACATCCTGAACAAGTGTTGGGAATCCACACCTGGATTCCAGCTCATCCCGGCCTGGGATCACCCCCTGAAACCCCTCCTAAGAGTCTCCCCCCATTCACCTGGAATTCCTTATTTGCCACCTGATTGTTCCCATTGTTTCATGGATTTTGTTTTCCAAACTCGCCGCCGCTTCCCGAATAAAGGAGGAGCTGCTCCAGCACATTTATTCCCGTGTATCCCTGGAATTTCCACCTGCTGCTGATGTAACCCCCGATAACTGAGGGCTATTCACCAATACTGCTCCGTGTTCCCGTCACAAATCCCATGGGAAAAGCCACATTCTAAGAGAAATCCCAGAACATTCCCACCCCACCCACTAAGGATGTCGATCCGTGTATCCATCCTAATTAAATCCCAAATTAAAGATGTGATTCCAGGATATGTAAACCCGAAATGCCCCAAATCTCCCCATTTTTCCTTCAAAAAGTCCCTATTTCCATCATTCCGTGCTTTTATTCCCCTTCCAGGACCTACCTTTTGATCCATTTATTCCCAGAAAATGGAGTTTTGAGGGATTCCAATATTCAGGAATAGCTGGGATGGTGGATTTCCTCATGATATAGTTCCAAACATTTCAAGTGTCCAAGAAAATCGAGCCCCAAAAAGCCCCGAGGGAAAGAAATTCCAAAGGCACTTTTGGGACTTGGTTTTTAATTCCAAATAATGGATGTTATTCCTTGACTGGGGGCTGTATTCGAGGATTCCCATAATCTTGTATTTTAACCACTGACAATGTTTGTATTTGATCCATTGGATCAGGATTTGATTAATCCATGGGAAGAAATGTGGATGTTTCTATGTATTTCCCCTTTTTAATTGGAATTTTATTGATTATAAAGTGATCATTAATGAAAGTAATTCAGCAACTTGATATTTATAATTTAGAGCTTTATAATTAGATATATTTTATAGATATAAACATATTTGCCAACTGCCAATTTCCAGGGATTCCAGATAAAATCACCAAATCCATGGGAGATTCATTTGTATATATTCTAATATTAATTTATTACGTATTCCCACAGATTAATTGCTACTAATAATCAGATTCAGAGCCCAGAGAATGGGATTTCTCAGGTAGGAAAGGGAAGTTTTTCCCTCCTGGGGGGGGGTTTATTTGAGATTGATTTGCAAATAAGATGCAAATGAATATTAATATATTTTAAAGATAATAAAAAAATTGGAATAAAAAAATTCAAACCTTCCAATCAAATGCAATTTCAGCCATAATTTTGGGACTGAAATGTTGGGTCATTTCTCACAAAACTTTGCTTTTCCACAGATCTGCATGGATTTGAAATGAAAGCACCTTGGAATGGCTTTTGGGGGGAAAAACCCCAGGAAGATTTCACAAAATAATCCAGAAATTGGAATTAATTGTAGAATTCTTAGCAGCGTGGAACAAAGGATTTTGTGGAGAAACCCAGTGATTTCTGGCTGGAAAATGGAAAAAATCCAGGAAAACACGACAAAATGTGCCTGTGATCGTCAACAGATTGAGGGGCTCGGGGATATTCCTGAGAATTCGGGGGGAAAACCGGGATAAGGGGCATTAATGAGCCTCTGGAACACCTGGAAGGCAGCGCTTGGCACCTGGACCCCCCCTGCAGCTCCCGGAGCTCTGGAATGCCGGGGCTGCCATCCTGCATCCCTCTGGAACGCCAGGGGAGTTCCCCTGCATCCCGGGGACGATTCCCAGGGAATTCCTCATTAATTCTTCCCGCCGCCGATCCATCAATCAGCCCCACAAAGGGCACGTGCCCGGAGCAGGTACCGCATTCCCGGAGAGCCACATTCCCAGGGAACACATTCCCGGAGAGCCACATTCCCGGCTCCAAGCTTTCTGGGCCAAGGCTCTGGGCATTCCTTACCTTTCCCAGAGCCTCATCCCTCGGGAACAGGCTCCTTCCATCCCCCTGCTCCCAAACAAAGCCTCCGGAGCGCGCGATACTTACTGAGGACGGCAAACCCGGAGGAACTTTCCGAACTTTCTTTGTCTGAACTTCTGGAAAAAAAAGGGAGGAAAAGCTGCTTTATAAAGCAGGAATTTTTTTAGGGATCTCAGTGATTTCTCCCCCACTCTGTTCCCAGCAGGATTTTTAGGGATTCCATTGGTTTCTGCCCCAGGATTTTGCCGGCTCGTCCCTTTCCCGCTGCAGCGAGTGACAATAATTATAAAGAACAAGAAATAAAGAACAAGAAATCAATCCCCAGAAATAATAAGGAATAAAGAATTCCAGGGGGCAAACGCAGGGAAATGGTTAATACTTGGGCTGTGGGTGTTAGGAGTTGCGGGTTTTGCCTCAGGCTGGGGGAAAACAGGGAATTCTGAAGGCTCGGCGAGGCTGCAGTAACGCCTGGGAGCGTCGCTCCGGCGGCACCGATTGTGTCCCTTCCCAACCATCACTCAGCTACAGTGGGATTCCTCGGGAAGCGGCGGGAGGCCAGAGGTGCAGGGGTCACTCACCCATGGAGGAGCTGTGCAGAGGCCTCCGGCGCGGATTATTGCTGGGATACTGGTAGTACTGGGAGCCGGGCTTGGACGGGGACAGCGCTCCGGGGGTGCCGATGTCCATGTCCCCTCCCAGGAGACTTTGCTGCAAGGGATTCAAGGGAACAGGGATTTGCAGGATCCATCCGTGCGACCTCCCTCATCATTAGCTGCTCATCCCTAAAAATAACCCGGGAAGGAAACCTTCGGGAGCGGAGCGAAACGTGGGAACGGGCGGATCTTTAAAGGGGACACCATCGGAATTTCGCCTGCACCGAATGCCTGGGAAATAGGAGGAATTCGGGGCTTCAAGGAATTCCAGGGACTGTTCAGCTAGTGCTTGGAAAACTTTGGGAGCTCTGCACGCATGTTTGGAGGGGTTTTCTAGGGAGGCAAGTGCTGGGATTTAATAATAATGTTAATAAAATTAAAATCATGGAATTCTGCTGCTTCCGTGTGGGTGAAGCAGATCCGTTGTCTTGGGAAAAAATCTGAGAATTAAATCTATCAGGTCTTATAATATATATAAAAATCTCTAAAATATAGATAAAATACATAAAATATACCTAAAATGCATCTAAAATGTATCTAAAATGTAAGATATGCCTAACAGACAAAAATAGGTAAGAACAGATAAAAGAGATGTAAAAGAGATGTAAAGTACATCTAAAAATAGAATATCTCTAAATCTATAGAAAAGGTCTAAGATTTAAAGGAAATACAGAAAAAGGAATATAAATATGGAAAATATATAAAAATATTTAAAATGTGTGGTATATATAATATATATTATATTTAATATATATAAATATAAGTAAGATATGAAAATTTATAAAAATATATAGTATATAAATATATATCTCTAGAATGTATATAGAAATAGATAAAATATATATAGAATATATAAAGTATCTATTTTATATTTAAAATACATATTATATATAAAATACATATTATATATCAAATATATGTTATATATCAAATCTATATTCTATATAAAATATATACCATATACAAAATATATACACTTTATACATAATATATAAAGTATATTTATAATATATAAAGCATATATCATATACATAAAGTAGATATAAAATATATATACAGCATATATAAAATATACGTAATATGTATAATATATGTCATATATACAAAATATATGTCACATAAATATAAAATATATATAAAGTAGATCTAAAATATATATGTAAAATAAATATCAAATATAATATGTATGTAAAATATATGTAAATATATATTAAATATATGTAAAATATATCCAGAATATATCTAGAATATATATAAAATATAACCCCCCCAGTGGGCTGGACGGGAGGAACGATAAAACCAGGGAAATAGCTGGAATATCACTAATATTTGGGAACTGGATGCGAAGCACTCCAGAATCCCCAAACCAATTAAGGCTCTGGCACGGCAGCAGCGAGGACCTCACTCCACCCACTTTATTCCCGGGAAACAACGGGATAAACCCCAAGAAACCAGGGATTTCATGATGGATTTGGAAAATGCGGGTTTGGGAGAGGATTCTGAGCATTCGCTTCGCTCCAGACTCCGGGAAAACTTCCCGGGCACATCCAAGCCCGAGGGAAAGCGCCCGGGCACATCCAACCCCGGGGGGAACTTCCCGGGCGCATCCAACTCCGAGGAAGTGCCCGGGTCCATCCAAGCCCGGGATAAACTGGCCGCGCACATCCAAGGCCGGGCACATCCAAGGCCGGAGGAACTGCCTGGGCAAATCCCAGCCCGGGATGAAGTGCCCGGGCGCATCCCATCCCGGCCGGGCGGCAGGCAAGGCCTGCTCGCAGGGAGCGGCGGCTCGTCCCCGCCCAGAGCCGCCCTCGGACGGCCCGGGTGCGGCGGGCGCTGCCGCCCTCGCCGAGTGCCGCGTGTGCCCCGCTGGGAAGGGGAGCGCGGCGGCCCGGGCTCCATTCACATGCAAATGGCCGGGCCCGCAGTGAGAGGTGCCCCCGCTCCCGCCGGGAGCTGCCGTCCCGGGAACAAAGGGCTCCTTGTTGGCGCCGGGAGCCGCGCTCGGGGCTGCCCCGCTGCCCCCCGAGGGCCCCGGAGCTCCAGCGGCCCCTGCCCGGCGGGACACGGGGAGCCGGGGCCGGGACACACCCCCGGGGGCCCGCGGCGGCCGGAGCTGGAGGATTCCCGGGATGGGCGCTCGGCCCGCGCTCTGGGCAGCACTTCCGCCCTTTCCGTGGAAAAATTCCCGCTGCTGTCCGAGCTGAACCTCCCCTGGCACGGCCCGAGGCCGTTTCCACTCGCGCCACGTCCTCATCCCGTGTCCCCGTCCTGTGTCCTCCCAACTCATCTCCTCTCATCCCATCTCCTCCCATCCCATGTCCTCTCATCCCATCTCCTCTCATTTCATGTCCTTCCATCTCCTCTCATTCCATCTCCTCTCATCCCATGGACAAACAGGAGCTGAGGGATTGGGAAAATTGCTTCTGCACCTGCCTCCTGGAGAGCTCCCAAAATCTCAAATCCCACCGTTTTCCCTCCTCTCTCTAATTTCATGGATAATCTCCACCTGCCACGAGGCTGCTCTGGTGATAAACAACACCTGCAGCAGCAGAAAAACCTTGGGAATCTCTCGCATAATGCAGAATAATAGGGAATAATAGAGACAGAGATGCCAGAACTCCAGGAGAAAAGGGAAATCGAGAACATTCTTTGAAAAGAACAGGATTTTTGGGAATGTCTCAGAGTGTTTCTGAAAGAACGTGGGCTTATCGTGAGGATTCTCGGAAAATAAATGGGATTTTAGGGAATGGTTCGGAGCACTTCACAATAAATATTGATTTATTGCGAATATCCAAAAATATGGGAATTTAGGGAATGTTTTGGTTCATTTCACAATAAACATTAATTTACTGTGAATATCTGAAATAAAAGGAATTTAGGGAATGGTTGGGATCATTTCACAATAAACATTAATTTACTGTGAATATCTGAAATAAAAGGAATTAAGGGAATGTTTTGGAGTGTTTCCAAATGCATATCAGTTTATTGTGAATGTTCGCTGGAAATAAAGGGACTTAGGGAATGTTTTGGGTCATTTCACAATAATCATTAGTTTATTGTGAATATTCTCTGGAAATAAAGGGAATTTAGGGAATGTTTTGGATCATTTCACAATAAATATTGGTTCATTGTGGATATCAGAAAAAAAGGGAATTTCGGGAATGCTTTGGGCTGTTTCACAATAAGTATGGATTTCTTGTGAATATTCCTGGCAAATAAGGGATGTCTCAAAGCTTTTCCAGGTGAACACTAATTTCCAGCAAACATTGCCTGCAAATGAAGGGAATTTCGGGAATGGTCAGGGAGTGCTGGGCTCGGGAACTCTCCTGCTAAAGCTGGGCCGGGTTTATCCCTGGGGGGGAAGGCTGGGGATGAATCCCTAAATCCACCTACTCTCTCCTTCCACTCTGGGACAACTCCAAGCACACCAAGAGCCTTTTCCAAGGCCGGGGGAGGAAAGGAGCAGAAAAAGCCACGTCCCCTACAGAGCCCGGCCTTCCTCATCCCAACTTCTTCCTCAGGAAAAAGCTGCAGAGGTTTCTCTGGGAAAAGAAATCCCAAAGGGGGTTTTTACAGGACAAGGAAACACAGGGAGCAAGTTTAAGGGGGTCATTTTGGGAGGCACCAGTTGGTTGGTTCTTCCCGAACCGGGAATTGCTGGGAATTCGGCTCCCGGTGCCTCAGGGTTCCCAGCCGGCACGGGGAGGAAAACTGGGATGAAAATATATCCGTATTTATCCCAAAATCCTATAAAAGGGCCAACAAGCTCTGCTCCAAAAATTCAAACCTTTCCAAAGCACCCCCATGGATTGCAGGGCCTCCCCACTCCCAATCCCAGCTCTGGAAATTTGGGAATCTGTCGGGATCAGAGTCACCATTTCGGGAGAAAGGAGGAGGTTTCAAAGGGACCTCACAGAGGGTTTCATGTCCAGAGATATCAAAAGACATTGGAATTGGAGCCAAAAACAATTCCCAAAATTATCAAAATAAACAACAGAGCAAAATCCTAAATACCCAGGATTTTCCCCCCGAAGCACCAGCCCTGGATTTTTCATTAATTCCAATCTTTTGCCTTCGTGGTTTTTTTTTTCCTGCTGCCTCCAAAACGGGAATAACGAGACAAAGAGTTAAAGCTGGAGAGGGAGAGAATCCACCAAATCCATCCAGATGGAAAGGAAATTATCCCTCCTGGAAAAACCCAACTGCTGCTTCTGCTGCAAAGCTCAGGGGCTGCTTTTTAAAGGAAAATTATGTGGATTTCACTGGAATATTTGTCTCGGGTTGAAGAGGTCGAGAAAAATCTGGAAATCATCCCTAGAAAAAGCTGGAATATTTTTCCTTTGTTGTGGAAACAGGTGGGATTCGAGTGCGGAATTTTACTAATGAAATTAATTCAGATTAAAGGGAACCTGGAATCCAAAACCATGGATCAGGGAAAAATCCCTGCATTTTGAATTCCTGGTATATTTTTTGTTGGCATCGATCCGGCGTCAAGCGTGGAATGTCACAGGCGGGAGGAAAATGGGATGAGTCGGGAACAGCTGAAGCTCCTTCCCTGAACGGCTGCCAAGGGTTGGGGTCGGAGCATCCCGGGGGTCCGGCTGCTTCCCGGGCCCCTCTGAGCCCCAGGATGCAGCTCCAGGGACAGCTGGGCCCTTCTCCCAAAGCCTCGGAGGAGCCGCATCCGGGCGGGATCAGGGAAAAGCACCGGATCACATCCCTGGTTTCTCCCAGCTGGGCAGGGGGAGGATGAGGAGCGGGGATGCATGTTGGGAATCCCGGGATGCTCCACACCTGCAGGTACTCAGGTTCCCAGGCCGGCTGGAGCGGGAATGTGGGAGCAGGAATATCCACCTTCCAATGGAGAGGTGGCCCCGTGAGGCTGGAAGTGCCTCCGGAGAGAGCGGGAGGCTCTCAGCAATCCCTGCTCCCCTTCCCACACCTGGATCCACCGGGAACACCGACACCTTTCCTGCTTTTCTACCGATTTGTCAGGAGATTGAGCCCAAATGGATCCACTTAAAGCAATTCCTTCTGCCACTAAACTTCCCAGTGATTTATCCTACAATTATTTCTTATTTCCTAGGAATTCCTGCCCTTTATCCCAGGAAACCAGCTCATCCCGCTCTTTTCTTGCTGCTCCGTCCCTCCAATTAAAATTCCTGACATTATTAAAGATCAAAGCTCCTTCCCTCCATTATTCCCGTTCAGATCCCTCTGATCTCCCTGCCAGCACCACTTCCCTGCTTTGTTCCCTCCGCTCCGGCACCGGGAATGTCGGTCGGGATGCGGCGATCCTGCCGTTCCCACCCTGTTTAATGAGGGCTTTTCCCAGGAAAAGGGGAGCACGGAATGTGTTCCATGACCTTCCAGCTGGGAGGACTCACCCCGTGCAGGTGCCCAACTGCACCTGGATCACCGGAGCAGCTCCGACGTTCTCCTGCCAAATTCCTGCTCCTCTCCCTCTGCTCCCGACCTGGGTGACTTTCCCAAGCTATTCCCGCACGAATTCCAAAACAAAGCAGCTCCAGTGTTTTGGAGCAAACAGCCTGAGCTCCATCAGCCTCTGGATTCAGCAAAAAGTCCCTTTTCCACCCCAAAATCCTGGGAAATACATGGAGGAAGATATGGAAATATAGACAGTCCCAGGATATTAATGGATGGGGAAAAAAGGCACCATAAGGGGTGGGATAATTCCCAGATAAGCCTCATTTTTATCAGGATTTTCATATATATTATAAATTATGAGACACATATCCTGGTATCCCTGTTTTTCATGCACCATTTCTGTGCCAGGCTGAAATTCCAAACACCTGCAAGTGCCCTCATCCCATTTTTTCCAAGCCTAAACCCTCTGGGAGGTGTCACCACTTCTGGCGGGGATGGATGGGATGCTGAGGAACAGTGAAATGCAGAAAGGAATATTTTGGGAATATTTTTCTCAGCAAAACCCACTAAAAAGTTGTCACCCCGTTGGATTCTGCCTGGGTTCCCTTTCAAGATGATCCAGGGGGATGTTCTACCAGGGTTTGCTTCAAAATGTTCCTCTCTGGCAAATTATTCCAACAAATCCTTAAAGCCTGGCCCTGCTCACCTTCCGAGGTCCTTATCATCCTGTTTTCCCATGTAAACATTGGATACAAAGGCCTTGCAACCGGAATGCTGGCTCAGGTTGGCTCGGGGGGACATCCCACCCTGGCTCCCCCTTAACAAGGGGTTTCGTGGCTGAATTCCCAAGTTTAATGAGAGAATCCGTGTTTTCCCTTTGAATGGGAGAACACAGGGAAGGCTCGGTGAGCTCCCGGTGTTTTATGGAAATTACAGGGATAACGTTTGAAACCAAAGTCACTGGAAAACATCTGAGGGACCAAAGGAATGTCGGGGCCAAAAAGCTTCAAGAGCCTCCAAGGATTTTTAACCTCTTCCTGTTCACCAGCTGGGAATATAAACAGAGTCCCCTTTTTCCCATGGGAAGCAGGAATTTATAGGGAAAAAACTCCTGATCCTCAGGGGAGAAGCTGCTTCCACATCCTGACATGATCCAGCATCACGGATTTGGGAATGGTCACCCAGAGGGGTTGTGGATTCCCTATCTCTGAATGGGACACAAACCAGGATTCTGGGATTCTATGGAATCACATCCACAGCCTTTCCAGCTCCCTGGGACAGGGAAGAGCCCTCCCTGTGGAATGGTTTGGGTGGGAAGGGACCTTAAGGATCATGCAGTGCCACCCCTGCCATGGGCAGGGACACCTCCTGCTAGCCATGGGTGCTCCAGCCTGCCCTTGGACACTTCCAGGGATGGGGCAGCCACAGCTTCTGTGGGAATTCCATCCCAGCCCCTCACCACTCTCCCAGCCAGGAATTCCTTCCCAATATCCCATCTAACCCAGTGGGAAGCCATTCCCTGTGTCCTGCCCCTCCATCCCTTGTCCCCAGTCCCTCTCCAGCTCTCCTGGAGCCCCTTTAGGCCCTGGAATTTGCTCCGAGGTCTCCCTGGATCCTTCCCTTCTCCAGGTGAACATTCCCAGCTCTCCCAGCCTGGCTCTACAGGGCAGTGGCTCCAGCTCCTGGATCATCTCCGCGATGATCCACACTGAACTTCCCAGGGTGCAGAGATGGGAATGACGCAGAGACACGGCCTCGGTTCCCAGGGCCATCCTTTTCCCAGGAAAAGGACGATTAAAGCTGTTTGTAATTCCGGAGCCGTCCGTGCCGCTCCGCACGCGCTCCATCCCGTCAGTCCCGGCGTTAGGGTAGCAGGGAGGTACCACATGCCCAGCAAACGTGACAGGGAGTAGAAACTTCCATATGTGCCTCCCGGCTCCGGGCCTGCAGGGAATGGCTGCTCCCGCAGCCCCCGGCGCTGCCAGGAGCCAGAGCGGGACTGGCTCCGGCTCCACATGGAGCTGCTCACAAGTTTTCCAAAGCTGGGCTGGGAATCAATCATTTTGCAAAGCTTGTCCAAGACTGGTCAGCACGGAACCATCTCCCCGGAGTGATTGATTCCAACTGGGAATACATACTAACAAGGGAACGGGGAGAAGCCGGGGAAAAGCAGCGCTTCCCGAGGGTTTGAAACGTGGGAGCGGGGCAGGAACACCTTCTATAGCCCAGGTGATCCCACCTGGCCTGGGATGTTCCCAGGGATCCGGGGGCAGCCACAGCTTCTCTGAGAATTCCATCCTGGCCCCTCCCCACTCTCACAGCCAGGAATTCCTTCCTGAGAGGGATTACAAATAAGGGATAATTTTTCCAAGGAAGCCAGTAGTTCCAAGCCACCAAGGCAGGGCTGGGAAACTACAGATGGAGGGTGAAATTCCACCAGGAACTTCAGGAAGGACCCAAGCTCTGCATTTCTGGGAGTCCCTGAGATCCCTGTGCAGGATTCCTGGGCTCTGCTCCTGCGCCCGAGGGGCCACATCCCACCCAGGGCAGTGACCCCCTGCCAGCCCCTCCTGATCCCACCACGGCAACGGGGAAAACCCCCGGAGAGAGGAACAACCAACCCAAAAAAACAGGAACGCCGGGCCCAAATAAAGCAGGGAAAGGGAAGTGAGAGCGAAACCGGAAGGAGCCACCGGGGCCTGGGGACGGCGGGGGGGGTTTGGGGGCCTCCCTGGGACGTTCCAGGCTCCAAAGGGGATCCTGGGGACCTGTGGGATGGTCCCTCTGTGGGTGTCATGGAATCCTGGAATGGTTTGGGCTGGGAGGGGTCGGAAAGCTCCTCCAGTGCCACCTGTGCCATGGGCAGGGACACCTTCCGTGGGTGCTCCCAACCCCATCCAACCTGGGCACGGAGATGGTCCGGGGGCTGGAGCCCCTCAGACATGGAGCCAGGCTCCTGGAGAAGGGAAGGATCCAGGGAGACCTCGGAGCAAATTCCAGGGCCTAAAGGGGCTCCAGGAGAGCTGGAGAGGGACCTGGGACAAGGGATGGAGGGACAGGACACAGGGAATGGCTTTGGGTTAGGTGGGATGTTGGGCAGGAATTCCTGGCTGGGAAGGTGGTGAGGGGCTGGGATGGAATTCCCAGAGAAGCTGTGGCTGCCCCATCCCACAGTCACAGTAATGCCATCCCATAATTCCTGTATGGACAAAGTAATCATGGAATGGAAGGGATTTTAAGGATCATCTTGTTCCACCGGGCAGGGACAACTTCCACTATCCCAGGTTGCTCCAAGCCCCATCCAACCTGCCCTTGGAACGGTCTTTGTGGCTCCCCAAATCCCATTATTTTATCCCTGCACGCAGCTTTGGGCTGGTTTTTACCTCGGAAGGGAAAATGAAGGAGAAGGAAGATCCTGACAGGAATTTTGCCATCAAAACACAAGGAAAGCGAGTTATTGGAGTGAACAAACCCCAACCACGTCATTCCAGCTTTTTCCCCAGGGAATTGAGGATGTGTGATCCCACCTAAGAAAGGCCCAGCACCACTGGAATCATGGAATTATTTAGCTTGGAAAACCCCTCCGAGATCAAGTCTAACCATCCACGGTCACCTGTGATCCATGTCCACACATCTGGGGAACAGTTCCAGGGATGGGGACTCCACCATTCCCCAGGCAGCCCCTTCCACGCCTTCCCTTCCCTTCCAAGTCTCCCAGTGCCAGCCTGGCACTCAGGAATGTGGTGGGAATGGTCACACAACAGCCCGACACACCCAGGAATTCCCGAGGAATTCCTCAAATTGCCTCATCCTGAAAACACAAGGATAGACCCTTTCCCCACATTCCCAAGGAACACGGAAAGCAGGGATCAAGCCTAAAATATCCCCATTTTGGTGGTTGCTCTGAGTTCTCCCGGGTGGATTTGAAGCCTGTAAAGCCTGGAATATTAAGGAAGCCATTAAATCCCTTGGATACTTTTCTGAAGCTGCCACCCTTCAGAAAAGGGAAAGGAAGGAGCAGAGGGATTAAACCTCACCATTAACACTGTTCTTGGAATGAGGAGAGAAAGCGTCCTTAGAAAAACCCGACTGGCTGGGAACAAAGCTGGGAATTTGGCCATGGAGTGTGTTTTTAGGCCGGGAATTCCTCCGGAGACTTGAAAAGATGCGAATTCCGAGTGCAGGGAGGCAGAGGCACACACGCCATACCTTTGTGTCACACTGGAATTGTAGCATTCCCTGGAACTCCTCCCTCTTTCCCGAGCTCCCATGGGGCAGCTCTGCCGTTCGCCTGCTGGCCTTGACTCCTGGCCAAAAGCGATTCCCAAACAAAAAGGGACAGCAAATCGTATTTCCAACCTCGTGCATTGCCCCAGATCCCAGGGAAAGTGGGATTCAGGGGAGCAGCCACGAGTCAACACCAGCTCTTCCCACTGGTGGCATTCCCGAGGCTGGGATTTTGGACACAAGGAACACCTCCCAGCAGCCCTGACTGGGGTGGGAGGAGGTCAAGCCAAGCCGAGCCTCCAGGAGCTGTATCCTGGCTGGAAAAGCTCGGGAAGGAGCTTTCCAGTGGGAATTTCCGAGCGGATTCGCACTTACCTGGTGGCAGCCCTGTAAGTTGGAATCTCGTCCGTATGATGAGTAGGAACCTCGTTCTGTTTTACCTGGGAAGAGAGGGAAAATCCAGGTAAATACACGGATAGCACAGAAACACACACAAAGCTTCTCCAAGAGCTTTAGGTGACGCTCATCCCATTTTCCCAATGCTGATTCCATGTGTATTTATATATATTCCATGGGTAAACCAGGCTCTGCTGCCACTGGAATGCACAGAAAGGGATTCACAGTTTTTCTGCTGGGATGGATGGAATGGGAATTAACCTTCCTAGTGATAGTGATGGGAATTAAGCTTCCTAATCCTGGCTGTGCTGCTCCTGGACCTGGGATTTGATGGGATTCCATGGGCTGGGTGAAGGTGGGAGCCGATCTCCCACCCAGGCAGGCACCAGACATTCCCACCTCCTGGCTCTCCCAGCTTCCAGGAGCTGCTGGGGATGTACTTCCCTGTTCTTTCCCAGGAGAAAATTCCCTCATGATCCACCTGGGAAAGAGACATGGATTGGGCATTGGGAATTTGCCAGAAGGGCCAGGAGCCGAGTGGGGATCTCTGTGCCCACCCCAAGCCCCCTTTTTTCTTCCCTCTCCTTTTTCCCAGGAAGCTTTGAACACTCCCATCCCAGAGCCCGACTCGTAGCCTCGGCTGTGCCGCTTTTCCAGAGGGCAGCAAGGAGGATTCTTTGGGATCAAAGGGGCGAAGGGAGGGAGGGAAGAGGAGGTTTGTGCCGAGCACCAAGTGGTGGCTGAGCAGCAGCGCCCCACGTGCTCCCAGACAAAGAGCAGGCAAGAGGGCTGATCCCAAACACACTGCCAGGGAAAGAGCACCCTTTGGGAGAGGAGAAGCCCAGCAGGGGAAGGGGGGGAGGCACCGCTGATAAAACATCCAGGAGGCAGGAAAAATCCCCCCCGAAATTCCCGGTGTTCCGAGGCTGGGGCAGCAAAGCCCCGTGTGCAGCACCCGGCACGAGGGAGCGGATGCTCCCTGTGATTCCCGGTGACACTCCGTACCCAGGAGCCGGGTTTGCTGCCGGGCTCCATATTCCCAATCCCAGCCACATTCCATAAAGAAGCCAAGGCGAGGCAGACCGTCAGACAAAGGCTGCTGGGGCTCACTGAAATCATTCCCGAAATCCGTGGCCACATCCCAACTCCAGGAGCCTTTAGTATCCATCCACCGGCTCTGAGGGCCCTTTGTGGACACAGTTTGGTTATTCCAAGTGGCTTGGAATCAAAATTCCTTCTCCCCATCCCAATTTAAGTCTCTGGAGTCTTTTGTTTCTTCCTCGGTTTTGTTGTTTTCCATATAAAACACCCGAGCAGCTCCCAAGTATTGTTGTGATGGATGGGGGGTTAGGCATAACTTTGGGAAGGACTCGGAGCTGGGTATTCAAAGATCATGGATAACCCTCCGCTCGGGAATACCGGAGCTAAGTCAGGATTGAAACCACAATGAAATCCAAACGGGGAATCCACGAGTTCGACACCGAGACGGGACAGTTCAATCCACGTCCGCTTCCCATCGCCCCGAGAGGGCCGGGAAGTCTTTGGGAACAACGAGCGGCAGGGACTGGGGGGCAAAAAATTCCCAAAAGGAACCAAGGGCCGAGGGGAGCGAGCGGGAGCACCTGAGGAGCCCCTTTGCCATCGTCTCAGCCACGGCTTAATTTGAGTTTGGGCAGAAATATTTACCCCGGCACCAAAATAAACCCCCCGCAAATTACAAGTTGTCAGGGCTCGGCCGCGCTGCGCCCGCGTGGGGGAGGAACAGGGACCGCCGGAGACGTGAATCATTCCCGGTAATTTGAGTGTTTCCATGACATCAATGGGCACCCGGCCAGGGCTCTGTCGAAGGCTCCGAGGTACCAAAGCGGCTCCGCAGCCAGCGGGAGATTGACTTGGCTTTTTTTTTTTTAGGATTGTGCTCCTCGGGAAAGATTTCATCTCCAGCGGCCGCTTCTCCCACCGAACCCGGCGCTCTGGAGCTCCAGAGCGAGTTTTGAGCCGGCTGCCAGGAGCTTCCCAAAAGCCACCTCCTCCACACCCCACACCCGGGCAGAACTCTGGGAATTGTTAAATAGCCCCGGCTGCAGATTCTGGGGGGATTCTGTGGAGCTTTTGTGTGGATTCTGTGTGGAGATTGTGTGGAGAGTTTGTGGAGAGTTTGAGGATTTTCCCCTCACCCGTAACCATCAAACCATTCCCGGTGGGCCGAGGGGGAACGTCTTCCCTATAAATTATCCATTCCCAATTACCTCCGCTCCCGTCGCTCCCGCGGCACATCCCAAAAGCCCTGTGACAACACCCGGCTCTTTAAACAACGGCAGCTCGGGCGAGAAAAGCCGCTCCTCAGTTTGCCCCCGTTTCCCAGGAATTCAGGGTTTTCCGAGGGTCGGGAAGGCAGAAGGTGCAGGTGCCCCGCCGGCTGCGGGAGGGTTCGGGGGGAAAGCAAAGCGTTCAGCGCCGTGGCTTCCCGCCGCATCCACTGCGGAATTTTCGAGCCAAGCCTCCAGTACTAGAATGCGGCAGCCGCTGCGGATATTTTTTGGCACAAAGACAAGGGTGGCAGTGCCAAAGCCCCATGGCTAAAACTCCTCAAAAGAGGCAGGAGCGGAGCATTCCGTGCTCCCGCTTTTCCTGGCCGAGCGGCCGCGTTTTCCCGGAGAAAAGGCCCCGCTCGCCGGATTTGGGAAAAAAAACCCCCACGCTGTGGGGGGAAAATCGCCAGGGTGGAAGGGGGAGAAGGGCCGGGGTGGATTTTTAGCTGTGCCAACGTGCTGAGAATTCCCAGCTCGGCGCTCCGGAGGATCTGGGGCTGGGGGAACAAAGCTGTGCCTGGAAGTTGGCCGGCACGGGGAGGAAGTTTGGGTGGGTTTGGGGAAGGCAGGGAAGCGCCGGAGCGTGGGGGGAATCTCGGGATGTTCAGTGAATGGCCACAATGCCAATCACGGCACAGACAAAGGGAGAACTCCGAGCCGCTCCCGCTTGCCTGGCACACGCGGAATTGCGACTCCCTGCTCCCTAAATACCTCCGGGAAAAAAGCCGCCTTCTCTTCCTGGAACCCCTTTCTCCCGAAATATTCCCTGTGTGCTTTTGTTATAAAAGCAGCCCGGTCCAAACCCTTCCATAAATCCATAAAGAGCCACTCGAACCACGGTGGGCTTGGAAAAACTGATTAAATCCAGGAGGAAATCGAAGCAACTTCCAAAGGATAAATGCAAGTCATCCCAATCCCTGCCCTGGAGAAAGGGCACCTTGGCTGTTTTCTGGGAAGCAGGATGAGAGGGATGAGGCAACTCTTCCATATGCAGAGAAAAGGAAGGGAAATTAATTCTCTCAAATATTTTAATTCAATATTTCCCTTGATTTCATACTGAAAATAATTTTTGAGGGAAGAATTCCACTGGAATATTTTAATTTGGGATTTGAGGCTTGGTCAGGCAGGAAAACCTGGTTGGGGACAACAAAAATAGGCCTTTTATCAGGCATTGGAATTTTAATGGCTCCAAATATATTTTGCTTAAATGTATTTGTTATTTTATCCCTGGATTTTCAGCATTTTGGATAGTTAAGGATCGTTCCCTCCGATTTCCAACGGCTCAACCGGGAACGGAGCCCTATCGATTCCCTTCACCGGCAAATTAAACACGAATTAAAGACAAATTTAATGCCAAATTAAAGGGGAATTCCAAAATCAGACCAGGAATTAAGCACCACGGAGCTGGGAAATATTTGGGATGAGCTCCTGAGCAAAGGGAGAACGGGATGAACTTCCCAGACCCCCGGGAATGGACACACAGGTGCTGCTGGCTGGAGCACAGGGAATTTGTGGGAAGCATCAAACAGCTGAATTCCACCTCAATCCCTGGCTTTGCATCCCAGATTTTCTGAAGTTGGGCTGCAGGACATGCAGAGTGAACATCTCCGCATCCCAGATTTCCTGCCACCGGGATGGGCTCCGCTCACTGCCAGGTTATCCATCAAAAAAATAGGGATTTGTTTTCATGAGAGATTAAAACCCTGCCTCATTTCAGCAGAAAAATCAACCTGAAAATTGTAGGGAGTTAGGAATTACACAAGGAAAACCTCCTTGAAATAAGTGGGAATTTTAGGCAGTTTATCCAATACCTGTGAGCACCTCACCCATGGAGAAATACAGCTAGAGAAATATAAAATAGATATTGAATATCATTTTATATCAATATAATTTATATCTATAAATATAATTTCTATATGTCCTGCTCTCTCCGTGGACACCTTCCCAAGGGCTTCCTATTAAAAATGGAATTACGAATGGAATCAGAAATGGAATTCCAAATATCCCACCCATATTCTCAGCAGAGGACCCAGCACGGAGTTTTCCTATTTTTCCACAACTTTGGAATATTCTGTTCTTTAAAAGAGAAAGGGGGAAAAAAATATTGGAAAAAAAAAGGGGCAAAAAGGGTGAAAAAGGAAAAAACAGGGGAGAAGGGGGGGTAAGGTAAAATCAATAGGAAACCCCTTCCTATGAGAGGAATTTTTTTGGAGTCCTACTGGAAGCAGCAGCATTCCTGGCCCCAGGACTGACAGCTGGCTGGGGCTCGGCCCCTCTGTGCTCCGCTCGCCGTTCCGAGCGGCTCCGGAGGCTCCCGGCGGATCCTGGGGCAGCTCCCGCGGGCTCGGGGCTGGCACAGGGACAGGAGCCCGTGGCATCGTCCCCTCGGAGCAGCCGGGGGGCCACGTGTTGTTCCTCCTCTCCTGGGGTTTAGGGGGCGTTAAGCCTGGCTCGGCTGAGCCTGAGCCGGGTTATCCAGCCCTGGCAATAAATCCGGGAGAAATCTTGTGGATTTGGGGCAAAGACTGAGATCATGGGCATGAAACAACAGGAACCCCGTGGGGTCTGATCCACGGGATCCACACACCGCACACAAAGCTCAGGGAAGGCATCAATCCTGAGGATTTCAGTGGGAATTCAGCACAGCACGAGGGGAATGGGATGTTTTTACTGGGAATGAGGAATTTGACCCTTTCCTGATGCCCAGGAAACACGGAAGCATTTGGCAGAGTCATTCCGATGCCGCAGCCAAAGGCAGGACAAAGGGACAAAATTCCAAGGAAATCAAATCCCAAAACCCATGGGACAATAAAGCTATGGAGTGTGAACCAAAAGCAGGGAATGTCGGGGTGGAAGGGGGGCTTCAACGCCGACTCACTGGTTAAACAGGGAAAGTTAATTCCCAAACATCCCAAAATTCCTCCCTTGTACATACAACATCCATGGATCCCTGTCTATCCATAAATATGAGACCAACCAGCTTTCCCTGACCCATGGAATTCAAGGACGGGGATGGGCCCGACCTCCACGACCCCTCCTCACTCCAGGAAAATTCCTCACTGCTTGTTCCTCACTCCAGGAAAATTCCAGACTAAGATTTTTTAGCACTGCCCGCAATTCCTGAAACAGGGAATCCAAAATTCCTGAAATAGGGAGTCCAAACCAAAAGACCAAGGCAAATTGCTGCCTGGATTTCTTTAATCAATCCAATCCCGGTGCCGGTTATAGGGAAATCTGGGATTTCTCCGTGTGCTTTTCAAACTAAGGAAGTGGCAAAACTGGCCTTGGAATTGTAGAAATGATGAATGAACAGGGAATTTGGAGGAGCAGATTCTCTCAGATTTATATTAAACAGTCCTTTAGTCCCACAGTTCGACAACCAATCCATAATATTCCAGGGATTTCAGGGATTAATAAACTGCATATCAAATCCAGGCACTAATTGAGAGCAGAATAATGAACTTCCCTAATTAAATTAGGGATTTGCTGGAACAAACCGACGGTTTCTTCCCACTCTGATGGAAAAAGAGGGATATTTAACAAGGTGGGGAAGGCCTAAAGATTCCTCGGAGCTGCAGGGCCGAGGTCACCCCAAGGGCCTCATGAATCTGAGATTCCACGATGGGAAGGAGAATTCTGGGAGACAATCCTTCATTTGGAGTCACTCCCTAAACACCTTTAGTCTCCTGTTCCTCCTCAGTGTGGAATTCCAGGCAGGAGGAGATAATGAGGATCATCTCGGCCTGAACACCTGGAAACAGGCAGAGAGAGGAGGAAAATTCCAGGAAAACATATTTATACTGGTTTATCCTTCTTATTCCTGGGAAAATGGGCTGGGAGGGAGAGAGGCATAGGAAAAGGGAATATAATAAAAATCCAAAGGGTTATTTAATAGTAAAGAATGAAAATGGTAAAAAAGGAGCAAGGTTTCCATAAAAATCCCAGACAAAAGCACGTTGGAATGACATTCCAGCCCTGAAGAAACATCTAGGGATTGAGTGGATATGAGTTTATCCCAGCTGAGTCTCCAAGAAGAGACTGGGATACAGCACGGGGTGATCCCTCCGCCTTAGTTCAGGAGATCATTATCCCATAGCTGGAAAACTGGGATTCCACCAGGATCCTTTAAAACAAGGAAGATAAGGATCCAAAGGCATGGAATGGAGAGGGCAGGATAAACCCTCCTCCAGCTCCAGCCTGGGCTCTAAAGCTCGGCTCTGTAAGCCAGGCCTGCCTGGAAGGGCTGATTCCTAAACCAACCCCACTGGATGTGACCATGGATACAGATCCATACCCTCCTGGAACAGATTTGGGATCAACACAGTCCCAAGACAACCAGGGAAATACTTTCCCAAAGGGACTAGAGAGGTGCAACCTCAAGATTTTGGTGGATTTAGGATGGGACAGAAGGCCCAGGGAGCTTTTCCAAGGGAAGATTCCATGCCCATGGCAGAAGCTTGGAATGAGAGGGTTCCTTCCAACCCAAACCATTCCAGGATTCCAGGATTCCATGATCCCAGGGACCTCAGCACCCACAGCAACATCCTCACAGCAGAGAAGGAAAGAGACATTCCTATAAAAATGGAAATAATGCTCATGTGGAGATTAAAGCCTCAGTTTGTCATTCCCACACAAATCCTATTTATTTCTAATAGTTTTCAATCCATAAAAGTCAAGTTCAAAAACATGGGATTGGTTTTTGTTACCATTTTGCCTTTAAAACCCAACATTTGGGATCATATGGATCAGCTCAAGGGACAGCACAAACCCCAAGCTTCCCAGGGGCTGGGAAAGCAGCTGGAATGGTGGGATAAACCCCAAAGAACAGGCTGAGATTCCCAAGAGTGCCCGGTCAGGAATGCCAGTGGAGGGCACACCCCCCCTCACCAGGGACACGTGGGAACGGACGCTTCCCAGACAATCTGGGAATGATTTGGGCTGAGATTCCATAGAAACTGCTCATAGAGAAGGATCTGGGGAGACCTTGGAGCAAATTCCAGTGGCTAAAGGGGCTCCAGGAGAGCTGGAGATGACCTGGGATAAGGGATGGAGGGACAGGACACAGGGAATGGCTTCCCACTGGTTTAGATGGGATATTGAGAGGGAATTCCTGGCTGGGAGGGTGAAGAGGGGCTGGGATGGAATTCCCAGAGAAGCTGTGGCTGCCCCTGGATGGCTGGAAGTGTCCAAGGCCAGATTGGAATAACCTGGGATAGTGGGAGGTGTCCCTGCCCATGGAATGAGATGATCTTTAAAATCTCTTCTATCTCAAAGCATTCCAGGGTTCTCTGAAGCACCAAGGAGACCCATCCACTGCCTCTTCCAACCCTGGAACTCCTGAGAGTGATTCCCTGTCCACAGAATCGCTCCCACACCCACAGCCCTTTAGCCCACGGAGCTCCTTATCCCACAGTATCCCTGTCATTTAGGCTGCAGCATCCCTGGAAGCTGCCCTCGATTCCCAAGGTCTCCTTGGAGGCAGCTCCGTTCTGTGGAGGTCACGCGGAGCCTCCTCGTGCCGGAGCGGGAATGCCGAGGCTTCCCTGTTCCCGAGCCCTCTCCCCGCCCCAGCAGTACAGTCTGTCGGGCCCGGCCGGAGCGGCCAGGAGAGCACTGGGAACGTTCCTGCCATATAGGTCACCCTCTCCAGGGGAACGGAGCGCGCGGCTCCGCTCGGCAGCTCCGGCCCAATCCCTCATCCTGCGGCCCCGGAGCTCCGGGGGAAATGCAAGAGAGGAGCCGAGTGCTCCGAGCGAAAATCTGCTTCCAGGACAATCCATTATATCTGACAAGTTAAATGTTCCATGGGAGACCATATGGCACCGGAGCGGGGCCGGCGCCGGAGCCGGGAAACTCGGCAAATGCATCACAATTAAGGAGTCGCACTCCCGACTTTCCCTGGATGGACTCGCATTCCATTCGGGAGACTAGGGAGGCCTTCCCATTTTTTCCAAGCACTTTCAGGCTCCCACAAAGATTTTGTCCCCAGATTCCGGGGTTTAGGTGCACCAAATTCCTGCCCCAGGAATGGCTCTACCTGGGAATTGGCTAACTCCGGGACATTATTTACAGCCACAAGCCCAAGGATAACAAGGATAACAAGTCTCCGAGCACCCCGGTCCATAGAAGGTGTTCCTTCCATGGCAGGGCTGGAGTGGGAGGAGCCTCAAGGTCCTTCCAACCCGACCCATTCCAGGATTCCATTCCTAAAGCCCAAGGAAAACTTAAAGCCAGCAAAACAGAAGGAAACAGCCCCAAACCCCTGTTCCGTGGGGAATGTCATCCCAGGGACGCCAGTTTCCACAGGGGGATTAATTGATTACCAAATCCTGAATAATCAAATATGCAAATGAGCCCTTTCTAGTCACCGCCTGTCTCCCAAAGAGCCCAAATCCCAGGTATCAATGAGGTTTCCCAATTCCTGCTGGGCATGGCCTGGGAATACTGGCTGACCCTCCCCTATGGAGATTGATCCTGGATCACACCCATAACAAAGGCATCAATTAGCAGGGGGGAATATGCAAATGAGCTGCCTGTAATGAAGCCCTGAAATCATTTGGTGCTGAAAACAGGAGCTAGGGTTTCCAGAATTCCCTGCGGGGAATCTCTTCCATGAGAGGATGGAAGGACTTCCAGAAGCTGCTTCAGGATTGATTTTCCCACTCTTTTTAAGGCTTACATTCCCAAATTTCCTACATTCCACCTGGATTTTGCCAGGATTCCCTTCCAGGGCCCACACTGGGAGGAGCAGGAAGGCTCTGGGGAATACTGGGAATTGCTTCATGGAGAACCTTGGTTGTACTGCCTCACAGGATTCCCAGGAAAGTCCATTCCCAGCTGATGTTTTGGGATGGAAATTCAAGTTGTAATCAGAATTTATGTCAGGAGATTGGGATTTAAAAAATCATTAATAGGAATAAGAGTCACTTTAATGAATAATTATTGAATATTGATTAAAAGTTTATTAAACAATTACTCTCATTCCTTAAGGAATTTTTCCAATAGGAATTTGGGCAGGTGGGAGAATTTAATATTCCAGAATAATGGATTTATTTGTTGGTTGTTATTCCTTGCAAGAAAACAAGAAGCAAAATATTTTGGGGACAACACTGTTGGATTTGATCCGGGATTGGGGTCGCCCTTGGCTCTCCCATGGGAAAATCTTCTGGATGCAGAGGTAGGAATGGAGCGACCCCCCCTTCCTTTGGGATGTTGAAAATTTCAGATGGCTTTGTTTTGAGTTGCAATTGCACTGGTTTTCCCCTCCAAAAATTCCAGGGAATCCTCCCAGGACGCAGCTTTTAAACCATTTCTTGTTTAATTGGGCACATCCCAATTATTTGGCTCCTGCAAACATTCCTGGCAACTCTGAGCCACTGGGATGAAAAATGGTTGGAAATGGGTGTTTCCTTGAATAGGGAATTTTTGGGGGCTTGTGGAATACCCTAATTCTTACAGGATCATGGAATAAACTCACTGCACCGCGATATTTCATTGGTTATCCATAGCCGTGGATTCCATGGAGCAGAAATGGGAGCAGGAAAGAGGAATCCAGCTGAATTCACCCTTGGAATAAAGCTTTGGAGAGGCCACTATCAATCCTGATCGATGTTGAATTCCTAATTAAATGGCCATATCAAAACCCAAGGAGCTGCTAAATCCAGGGCTGAACTTCCACATTTTATTAGAAAATTCAGAATTGTGGACAGAGTTTATTTCCCAAATTCCCTGTTTTCTGAGCCATTAAGGAGATAAAAACTTTAGGGAAGGATTTATTTTCCTTGATCCATGATTTTAATTAAAAGATGTTGAAAAAGAAGGGAAAACAAATTAAAAGGGAAAAATTGGAATTGTTCTTTGTTTTCTTATCAAGGAGACTGTCTGGGGGGTTTATCCTTTACCAGGGTTTGGAAAAACCTGGGATAATTCCCTCTTCTTCCCTGCTAAAGCACCGGATCCCATGGGAATCCCACAGCCTGCCGGGATGGGGCTGGGAATGGACTTCACTCCCCCAAGTATTATCAAAATTACCCAATTATTTCACTTCATTTATATTTATTGTATTCCTTTAATCCATTAAATTCCCTTTTCCCCTTGGAAACCACCCCTAAATTCTGCCACCTCTCTCTCAGGCCTCATCCCATTCCAGACGCCATTGCTTCCCATTCTCTATAAATTAAATCAAATTAAATAATCATATTTTGGTTCAGCTCTTCCCAAGGAAAACAACCAATAATAAATTGATTTTTAAGGATATATTTTGTAAGGAGCTTGTGAGATATTTATTGAGGTTGGATATTGTATTCCCAGGTTTTTTGGAGCTTTTAAATCCAAATATTCCTCACCTTACTCCTGCTCAAAGGGACTATTTCCATCTCTCCAGCCCCTCACAAGGCAAACCCAAATTCCTGGTAGAAAACAAGGATCAACTGGATTTTATAGGAAATGTGTCTTAGCAGAATCATTCCCAGTTTCCCGATGGCAAAGGAACAATCTGTGCAAATATATTCCTTATAAAATAAGGATTTGGGGGAAGTTTCTTTGTTGGTTCTGATTTTTTACCCAAATCTGGAATTTTTAAAATGAAACCATTTTGTGTGGAGACAATTAAATGTGGGTTTGACTTATTTTATCTCTCCTCATTCCCAGGGTTTTCTAATCCCAGATTTTTATTCCTGAGCCCAAAAACATGAATTTTGGGGGAAAAAAGGACCCAATTCCAGTTTTATTGTACGGAAGGGAATGAAAAAGCTCCGAGAAATGTCGGGATGAACGGCTCCATTCCGATTGTTTACAGGTGCCACTGCACCATCTGCCTGGGCATTCTGCCCATCCGAAGGGAAATTATCCCGGAAAAATAAACCCGGATCATTTAAACCTCCCGAATTCTTTGATATTCAAATATAAATCAAGTTCTAAAGTTTGAGATTAAAAAGTGCTTAAAAATGGAATTGTTTGGGCAGAATTGATGTTCAAATCGATGGGGAAAGAGCTCTACTTGGAACTGGGAATGGTGGAATTGCTCTGGATCAGGCAGCTCATCCCTGTGAGCAGCGTCACCTTCCTCCTCCTCATGCTTCCCATTCCTACTCGGATACTGGTTTGGGAGGGAATAATAAATACAAACAAGCCCAACACCGGGAATTGCAATTCCCTATTACTTTCTTTTCCTTTGGAATTGTGGGGAGCCCACGGCATTTTCCTGACACAGCCCCACCAACAGCAGGATGGGGGAAAAAGGTGGAATTCTTGGAGCCCCTGTATGGAACCGAAGGGCAGAAGAAGGGTTGGGAATGCCAGAAATAAGGAGCAGGAGCAGCCGGGGCCAGATCCTGTCCCAAGGAACAGGAGCATGGAACAGCAGGATCATGGCCAGATCCTGTCCCAGATGCCATCCCAAGGAACAGCAGGATCACAGCCGGATCCTGCTCCCCACACAGAGCCACCAACCCAGCGATGCCGACGGGTCTGATCTGTCCAGGCACAAGGAACCCTGGGACGCACAAACAATCTGGGAATGAACTGGATAAGGCCAGGAGAGAACACACCGGCAGCGCCTCGTCCCCTCCGAGTTCACTCGCACACAGGGAGAACCAAAGAGAAAATAAAGGGGAGGGAAAAGTTTTCCTGCAATTCCCGTATTCCTGCCGGGGTTGTTTTTCTTCCCTGTTTTTTTGGGAGGGGGCCAGGGCTGGAAGGAGTTAACGGCTCCCTCCCCTTCATTTGCATCTGGTGCTTTTAGTGTGTGTGTGTGTGTTGTGTTTTTTTTCCCTTCCCTGAAAAAGTTGGCAGAGCCGCCGATTTTCCATAATGCAAGCATTTGGGAATTGTGAGCGGAATGAAACCGATCCAATCTCCTGACTGCGACATGAATTTTCATTAATTACAACCTTGTCAGCAAAAGCATTATCAAAGCTGAATATGAAAATGCTAATGAGCGCTCATTTGCATATTTTTCTTTGTTGGAATGTCATTAATTATTACATTTTATGATGATGAATGCAGCTGTCGAAGCTCTCCGATGCATAATTAGCCATCAGAATGCCAGGAGCCGATCAGCACTTTTGGGGCAAAAGCAGAAAAAACAGGCAAAAAGGCGACAACCCCCCGACCGTGCCCGCAAACGCCGAGGCGAGCCCCCCGAAGGGCGTCCTTCCCCGGCGCGGGAGCGGCGGCGGCGGGGCGGCTTTCTCCCGCTTTTACACGGAATTATTTGGGATTTTTTTTTTTGTCGTCGTCGCAAGCGGAGCTCTTAATAAAAAAAAAAAATCGTTATTCCAGCTTAATTAATGCCACGCTTAATTATACCGCCATGATGTCAGCGGTTTTAATTAAGCGCTGGCGCGGGGACAGAGAGCTCCCCGCCGCAGTAAGAGTCGCGGGGCCGGGCCGGCAGCGCGGGGCGCGGGGCCGGGCGGGCGCGGGCCGGGCGCGGAGCGGAGCGGCGGCGCGGGGAGGAGGGAGAGCGGAGCGGAGCGGAGCAGATGGGCCCCTTCCACATGAGCGGCGCGATCAATCACAGCTGAAGGGCCCAGGTGCGGCGCAGCCGCGCGGCGACGCCCCATTTCACAGTCTGTCACACTCCACACGGCCCGCAGCGCCCGCCCCCGGCCCGCCGCGACCCGCGACCCGCAACCCGCGACCCGCGGCCGGCCCGGGCAGCGGCGGGACACGGGGCTCCGCGCGGGATCCCTCGGGGCGGGGAACGGCCGGGTCGGGAGGGAGGTCGAGGATCGGCTCGTTCCTCCCCCCTGCCGCGGGCACGGACACCTCCCGCCAGGACGGGTTGTTCCGAGCTGGCCTGGGACACTGCCGGGGATCCAGGGGCAGCCATCCCGGATGGCATTCCAGGGGAAGGCCATCCCAGCCCCTCACCACGCTCCCAGACAGCAATTCCTGCCCAATATCCCAATATCCCATCAAAACCGGTGGGAAGCCACTCCCTGTGTCCTGTCCCTCCGTGCCTCATACCTGATCCCTCTCCAGCTCTCCTTTAGCCACTGGAAGGGGCTCTAAGTCTCCCTGGAGCCTTCCCTTCTCCAGGTGAACACCTCCGAGGATGAGCACAGACCTTGTGGTGCACATGGATATCATGACCCACCTAATTCCCACTCTGAGATATTCCCATTCACCCCGGATGGACACCAAGGAGGGACCACATTCCAAGCACTGCATCCCTGCTCCTCCTTCCTGAGCCCCGGGAAAGGGGAATGCTGCAGGAAGGAGGGATTTTCACCTACTCCATGGAGGAGCAGCAGTGGGTGACATTGGCACAACACTGTCCCTTGTCTCCTTCCACCTGGATGGAACAGGGATGAATCCAGGGCATGGCACCCGCCTCAACCTGAGCGTGACCTGCCCACTTCCCAACAAAGGCTGGGAAGATCCACAGAAATGTCAGCCAGCTGTGGCTGCATCATCTGGACAACCGGAGGGGGGAGAGAGACAACTTGTCTTTGGAAAACCAACCGGGAAAAAGCCCTTTGGAAGCTTAGGGAATAAAGAGATGAAGGATCAAACCCCCTGTGGTGACCTGGGGGATGCACCCACATCCCGATGGGATTTGGGGATACCTGCTCCCCATCCAGAAACTGCAGGAAGCAAAACTAAAGCTCCCAAAATGGAAACAAACCCCTTTTTTTTCCTCCAGAATTTCTCTGGAAGTTGCCTGAGCTGCAACAGCTGCTGCATTAATAATATAAGGAAAAATGGGATTTCTGAGAGGATTCAAGGAAGACACAAAGGCACTGAGCTGAAAAGGCCCCCTTCTCCAAACTAACCAATTATTAATCCCCTGCTTTTCCTGGGAAGGGCTGGAAGGGGTTTGTGTCACTCTCACCCTCCAGGATCCCCCCATTGGCAGGGATAAATCCCCCTTTTTTGGCTCCAGCACAAGAAGCAGATGTGAAGGGCTCCTTTCAAATGAAATTCCCCAAAGCTGAGCCGATGCAGCTCCACATCAAAGGCACCCAAACCCCATCTCCTCCCCCTTCCCAGATAATTGCAAGGATCTGGTGTCCTTTGGAAAAGGTAGAGCTCCAAGTCAGGTAAATAATGATGGTGGGTTCCCTCTGCCCCAGCCCCTGCTGCCTCCACTTCCCAGGGCTGGGAATTCTCTCCTGTATTCCTGCAGATCCTGTTCCTGGCAGAGAGGAGCATCCCAGGAGGGATGGAGGGACAGGACACAGGGAATGGCTTCTCACTGGTTTAGATGGGATACTGGGAAGGAATTCCTGGCTGGGAGGGTGGGGAGGCCCTGGCACAGGTTGCCCAGAGGGGCCGTGGATTCCCCATCCCTGGAAGTTGTTCCAGGCCACATTGGAGCAACTTGGTCTATGGAAGGTGTCCCTGCCCATGGCAGGGGTTTGGAATGAGATGATCCTTAAAATCCTTTCTATCCCAAACCATTCCATGGTTCTACGATGGAGTTCTCCAGGTCCACATTCCCATATGATTCCTATGACACGTCTAAACCTCTCCAAGTTCATAATCCATGAATCACCACTGCAGAAGGACCCATATTCTGCAATATCCCTCTCCACCCTCCCAGTGCAGCCAGAGGAGATGGATAATTATCCCTAATGAACCCCAGCACAGACTGGACTCTCTGTCCACCCACCCTGCACCTCCCACTGGGATTTGTTCCTTGGATTCCCTTGTTGACCTTGGGAAGTCACAGCTTTACGGCCCTTAATTGAGGAAAATCCGCTCCTCCCACCCCAGCAGGACCTCCCCGTGACCAAGAGGGGCTGGAATTTCTGTAATTCCTCTAAATGGGCAACAATGGAACTGGAAATGGAAAATTAGGGATCTGGAAGGAAGGAGCAAGCGGAAAAGCAGGAATGTGCTCCACATTCCTTTGTCCTTTTTGCCTTCCACTCTTAGCTCTCTCCCTTCCTGACTCCTCTGTCCTTCATTATCCCCTTTCCTGTGGTGATGCTCCAAACTGGCAAAAATTCCCGACTGCACAGGCGTGGAAACTGGCCCGAATTCCAAATATAATCCCAAATCTAGGCCAGGGGTATATTTGGCAAACACAAATCCCTGCCAGATTTACACAGCTCTAATAATAAGGTGACGAGGACCGTGGCAGGATTAGGGATGCGGCTCCCTCGGCCCTCCCAAAGTGCCAAAAGAGTTTCCTTTGACTTCTATTCACCCTTCCCAATGGAACTCACACCATCAACTCCGGCGGGGCGGGAACTGGGAGGGAAACGAAACGCCCAAAAAACCAACCAACCCTATTTTGGGATTGGGGGAGTTTGGATGTGCTGTTTCCCATCACCTCTAGGATGTGTTGCTCCCCATTAAGCAGGAACACGAGTCCACACAGAGCATGGAAGACACGAGGAGGCTCCCAGCATTCCTAATGGATTTCCACAGCCCAGGTTGCCATTCCCTTTGGAGCCCATGTTCTGTTCCATGCAGCAGGGAAGCTGCAGGTTCCCACCACCCTCTTTCCTTCCTTATCCATCACTAAAGTCCTTTTTATGTGTTTAAACCTTCTAAAATCCCTCATCACCCTCATTCCCATCCCAGACCGTCCATCTCCAGTCAGGAGGAGAGGGACTTCCCCTTGTGCCACATCCACATCCACAGCTGTGCATGTCCAATCCTGGAATGTCCAAGGCCAGGTTGGACAGGGCTTGGAGCAACCTGGGCTATGGAAGGTGTCCCTACCCATGCCAGGGGGTTGAAATGAGATGATCCTTAAAATCCCTTCCAACCCAACCCATTCAGGATCCTATAAAAATAAACTGTATTAGGAGGAACTTTTTAGGGTTTTTGTAACTAGAGGAGCCGTGTCCCAATGCCCATGTCCAAGCCATGTCCAAGTGCCCATTCCAATGTCAAGGGCTCGTCCCTGTGGCAGGACTCTCCCACCCGGATCCTGCTGGATTTTCTCTTCCCTCCCTTTCAAGTGCAGCCTGTTCCCCTGAGCCCTGTCTCCTCAGCAAATCCCATTACACGATGGAACAAATATGTGGAGGGAACAAGCTGAGCTTCAAAGCCCAGGCCCTTCCCAACATTTTCCAGGTGTGCGCCACATGAGCGGAGCCCGGGATCGTGACTGCTGGGGGGGTGATGACAGCTCCGGAGAACGGGATCAAAACCATCCCACATGGAAAAAGAATATCAAAGCCAGGCACAGACTCGCTCTGCCAGGCAAAGGGGGGGGCTGACTCCAAGAAATCCTCCTGGGAATGCCGGGATGAGGAAACAGGGGAGGCAAACAGGACACGCTGGGTCGGCCACGCTCCGACAGCATTTATGGGGTTACAAACTAGATCCCAACTAACACAGCTTCCCACCAGGATGGGGGCAGGAAAGCAACTCCCCAGGTGGATCTGAAAACAGGGATATCCAGCCTGTGGAAGCCAAGTGCTCCCGAGGGGATCGCATTGTTCCCCATCACGAGGGGGGGTCTGCATTGCCCCCCACCATGAGGGGAGCCCACACTGCCCCCCACCATGAGGGGGGCCCACACTGACCCCCGACATGAGGGAGATCCACATTGCCACCTGGAATGAGGGGATCACATTGCCACCTGGAATGAGGGGGGTTTGCATTGCTGCCATCATGAGGGAGGTCCCCACTGCCCCTCATCATGAGGGGGGTCCACACTACCCTCAGCAGACCCTGTGAGGGGTTTCAGACCCCTCAGCCCCCATCCCTCAGCAGACCCTTTTAGGGGTTTCACACCTCACCATTTCTCAGCAGACCCTTGAAGGGTTTTGTGCCTCTCAGCCTCCACAGCCCTCAGCAGCCCCCGTGAGGGGTTCCCCGCCATTTTGAGCCCTCAGCCCCCGTGAGGGGTTTCCGGCCCTTCGGACCCCCCAGCCCTCAGCAGGCCCCGTCAGGGGTTTCAGACCCCCAACACACAGCAAACCCTTTCAGGGGTTTCAGACCCCTCAGCCCCCCAACCCAACCCTCAGCAGACCCGTTTAAGTGTTTTTTAGCTCACCATTTCTCAGCAGACCCTCAAAGGATTTTGCAGCCTCTGCAACCTTCAGCAGCCCCCGTGAGGGGTTCCCGCCATTTTGAGCCCCCTGAGGGGTTCCCGCCCTTCAGAACCCTCAGCTCCCCCAGCCCTCAGTACTACACTGAGGGGGTTTCCTTTAATTATTTCTTTTTAAATGCTTTTTGGGTGCTCAGTGCACAATGGGGCCGGTCCTGGAAATGAAAATCAGGAAGGGAATGGGGAAAGGCAAGGCAGGGGGAAGGATATAAAATCATGGAATGCCTTGGGTTGGAAGGGACCACCTTGTTCTAACCTGCTGCCATGGGCAGGGACACCTTCCACTATCCCAGGTTATTCCAACCTGGCCTTGGACACTTCCAGGGATGGGGAACCCACAACATCTCCAGGCAATCTGTGCCAGGACCTCCCCACCCTCCCAGCCAGAAATTCCTTCCCAAAATCCTATCTAGCCCTGCCCTGTGGATGCTGAGGGCACTAAGGATGGCTGGAGGTGTTTGGCTGGATAAACATGGAATAGTCCTTTTTCTGCTCTTATTTAAGGATTCTGGGATGTCTCCTCTCTAGTTTAATCCCTCCACTGATATTCTCACCCACCGTGTGATCCCCCAGTCTGGAATAATCCCTATTTCCTTCAATATTTCTCACCTCTCTCCTGGGAAATTTAGAGCCGATTCTGGCATCTGTTCCCCGTCCTCTTTTGTGAACACTGAGGCGAAAAATCCATTTATTTTTCAGCAGTGTCTACATCATCTGTCAATAAATTCCCTTTTCCAGCTCTGAGAGGTCCTAAAAATTCCCTGTTCCAGCCTCATGCTCCTTCTGCATCGCAATAATCTGTCGGGATTGTTTATCTTCACCCCCTGCCTCTCCCTTCGCTCTCAGCTCCTCTTTTAACACTAAACCTCATCCCACACCTTCCCTGAACTTGGAATTTTACACCTTTTATTCCTGGTTTCCTTTCCTTCCATTCCTTTTTAATCCAACCTGCTTCTCATGGATAATTCCCCCAAATATAAATATAAACGCCCACAAAGCCAAGCATTGCAATATTTGATCCTTGGCCTGATTGCTTCTCTCCCAAATCTATTCGCCGGGTTTGCTTCCCAGAACATCCCTCCCCATCCCTCCTTTTTGGAATATTAAGGCAGCAAAAGTCTGTGGGATAAAGGGAAAGATGGGAATACTCTGATTTTTGTTAGAAAGGAATATAATGGAATTAAAGTGCTGCTGGTTCCCGTTAAATCCATGCTCCGGAGCTTTTCCCTTCGTGTGTCTCAGGATCAAAGTGTCCCCTCAGCCTTGTGTGGTGGGAGAACTGGTGCTGCCCATAATTCCGACCATATGGCAAAGGGATATACTGGCATGAGGCTGCAGAGAATTCCTGGACACTCCTGTCATCCCTCAGACTGGACTGACCTATTCCGTGCCTCCATCCCAATGCAGCCGGAGAGCCGAGGGAAGAGTCATTCCCGGAACAATCCCGAGGACAGGAATTCACATTTTAACTAAAAAAATCAAAGGATTTTTTGCTTCCAGAGCGGCACATTTTCCCACAGAAAGGGAGGATCACTCTGTCTTGGATGGAGACAGAAAATCCCGGCAAGAATTCAGAGAGCCCTTAGTTTTAAGCACCACAGCACAAAGCTTGTCCTAAACCTAAACCAGCGGCACAGCTCAGCCCCCCACCCCTCAGATCCATCATTTTCCAGCAGAATCCACCAAAGCTCCCCAAAACAAGTTGCTTTTCTGTCTGCAGCTCCTCCTTGAATTCCCCACCTCTCCAGGCTGGGAAGTTCAGACTGCGGGGCCGGGCTCGGAGCGCTTATTAATTAAACTGGGCTTTGTTGGCCACTCTGGGCTTTAACCAGGAGCATAACAAACCCATTGTTTTTCCCTGCCCAACGGACCGTGACCGCCTATGGAAATGACCCACTAATTCACCAAATTGGTTTTGTTTCCCAGATTTTCCCACATGTCCATTTTCCAGCTGTAATGCAAATCCCAGCCCGGCGTGTCCCCCCGAACAGCCCCGGGACCCCTGGGTGAGGCTCAGGAAGAAACACTCCAGCCACAGAAACTTCATCCAGGAAACTCCAGGAAACTGGAATTCAGTCAGAAACCCCTGGGGTTTTTTTGGTGTTGGGGTTTCTTAATAATTTTTTGTAATTTGTTAATTATTGGGTGGTTTATTCCTTTTTAAATTATTATTTTTAATTATTATTTTTCAAATTACTATTTTTCAAATTATTATTTTACATGATTGTTTTTACGTTATTATTATTTTAATTATTGTTATTTGAATTATTTTTTTTCATTCATAGAATCCTGGAATGGGTTGGGTGGGAAGGGACCTTTAATCCCACCTTGTTCCCACCCCTCCCATCACAGGCAGGGACACGTCCCACTTCCCAGATTGAGTTCTTCCCTCTTCATGAATATTTAAGGAAGTCACTTCCAGGTTTCTCTTAATGCTCAGACAGGTGGGAGCTCAAAATTCCCTCTGCCACCAACACCAGCAACAAAAGCTTGGAAAGCCAAGCTCCAATAATCCCTGGGAAGAGCAGGAGCTCCTTAACCACTAAAGCACCTCTGGATGTCACTGGAGAAGCTGTTTCCCTCTCCAGGGGATAAATCCAGCTCCAAGCCTGGCATCACAAAGGGAGAGCTGGGCAGGGGGCTGGATTTATGGGCAGGAGACCGGGATTCTGGACGGGAGTCTGGGATAATGGACAGGAGACCGGGATTCTGGGCAGGAGGCCATTCCTGCTGCCTCCAGAGAGGACAACTCCAGCCTGTCCCACAAAACAACTCGGCTTGTTTGAGGCCCAGATCCCAAGGAATGTAAACTTCCCGGCAAACTCTGCAGGCCACCCTCACGTTTCAACTGCCAGAGCCGCCCGTCTCTGTGAGCACATCTCTGCTCTTCCCCAGGAAATGGAGATGTCCTTGTCATCTCCTTTCTCCGGGACTGTCGAGCGGCTGGAGTTGGATGCCGGGCCCGGAATCCTGACTGGCAGCACTGACAAGTCTATTAACTCCTGCTTTGGAGTGGGAAAGTGTTTCTCTTTCCAGCTTTGTGGCTCCCACAAAGCGTTTTAAAGCACCTTTCCAGGTTCCACCCGGCATTAAATCATGGCTCCTCCAAGGATGGAGGGTCCCTGGAGAGTCCAAGGCCGGGTTGGATGGGGCTTGGAGCAAACTGGGGCAGTGGGAGGTGTCCCTGCCCATGGCAGAGGGTGGGATAAATTGGGCTTTAAGGTCCCTTCCAACCCAAACCATTCCATGATTCCATGATTCTCCTAAAACTGGTGCTGGGCTGGATCAGCTCCATGAGTGGAAAACACTTCAAAAGGAACACTAGAGCCTGGAATTCCCAGTTTTGGGGTTTCCAAAGGCCTTTCCTGACCTTTTTAGGTTCCCAGAATCCCAGATTGGTTTGGGTTGGATGTACCTTAAATCCCACTCGTTCCAAACCTGACACCTCCCACCACCCCCGGGGTGCTCCAAGCCCCTTCTAGCCTTGGAATTTCTGGACGGTTTTTGCTGCTTCCCTCCTGGTTCCTGGTGCCCCTTCCCTGCTCCAGCTGCAGAGCAGGAGCCACCTGACACAACAGAGGTGGTGTGAAAGGGAATTAATGTTCCCAACCGAGCAAATCCCAAAAGTGCCGGGGTGAAATGGAATCCCACTTGAGGGAATGTTGAAATCAGTCCTGCAGAAGGGTAAAAAACCACGGAGCCGGCTGAGTCAGAGCCCCAGCATGGAAAATTCCTGCCCAGATGCTGACAGTTTAGCAACTGGAAGCGGGGCCTTTTAACGCTGTGTTGGGTAAACTCCCCTATCTGCACAAAATTCCAGTTCTCCTAGGGATGTTCAGAGCGCTTGGAAGTACAAACCTAAATATTCCTGGTAGGCAAAGCCAGGAGAGGGATGGAATTCCAAGGAACCTGCAGCTGTCACATGATGACCACAAGAACCACAAAAAATTATCACCCAGAGGTCACCACCTAAACCAGCAGCACCTGGAACCTCCCTGGAATCACAGGATCCTGGAATCTCCTCACTCGGAAGGGAATCACTGAGTCCAGCTCCCAGCCCTGCACAGGACAATCCCAAAATCCCCCCAGGAGCGCTGAACCACTTCCCTGCAGGGAAATGCTCCAGGAGGTCACGCAGGGTCGAAAAGCAGTGGGAAATGATTCCCCGTCCCTTTAAGGGGTATTCCAAGGAGCAGGACAGGCACATTCCCAGTGAGGTCACCTGGGAAGGGGAGGGGCGAGGAGAAGCGACGCCAGACGTGCCACACGCGGGGACAGGGGTTAGTGGTGGACTCCATGGTCCCAGAGGGCTTTTCCAGCCTGAATCCCATGATTCCACAGCCCCCATCCCACAGCAGGAGCCACTCCAGCCGAGCCGACGGAACACACCAGTATGAACCAGTTTAAGGGGGAGGATTGTCAGGCTCTGGATCAGTTGCCAAGGGAAAGGGGAGAAAGGATGGAAAGGAACCCACAGCCGGATCCTGACACCCAAATTGACAGGGAGCTTTCCTTGGGAGAGTCCAGAGCACTGCCAGGGGAAGGGAAATGAGGGAATCCATTTGGAATAAGTGGAGTCGGAGCCACAGTCTGGTCTGAGTGAAGAGCCCTGTGCATAAATTCCTCCCAAAATCCCAAATGCCGACACAACCGAGCACGGAACACTCCCAGACCCCATCCTGGATATCCATAACTGCAGCGTCTGTCCTGCTGCTGCTTATGGGTTCCCACTCCCACACAAAGCTCTCCCAGCCCATTCCCCGGGAATGCTGGAGAGGAGGGACACCTGCACACATCCCACTCTCACAGCCGGGAAAACCCCTCCAAGGCAATTAAGCAGGACCTTCTAGAAACATGAGGATGCTCCCAAAATCCCTTATCAGGAACTCTGGAATCCTGAATCCTTCTGCATTCCTTCCCCAGGTGCCCCCAACTGCGTTTTTATAAACCAAATATTTCTTAAACCAAGGGAAAACACTGTTTTCCTTAAAACTGGGAAAAGCAGGACTGAGATTTTTCGGGAAGCCCAGGCCAGGTAGGAGAGGGCGAGGCGCTGCCGGGTTTGCAGGTGAATGTTCAGGTGGGAAGCGGCAGCAGCAGCTCTCCCTGGCTCCCTGTGCTCTCCCTCAGCCCCGTGGCGTGAGTGCAGGAGGGAGTGGTGAAATTTCCCTGCTTTTCTTGGCTTCTCCCGAGCCTTTCCCAAACTGTCGTAACCGTGCCTTGGCTGGGAATCCGCACGAACCACTCCAAGCTCCAACACTGCTCAACAAGTCCCAGCTCTTTCCCAATCCCGCGGGCCGAGGGACGGCTGGGGGGGCTGTGGAGTGATCTATGGCAGTCCCAGCTCCGTGTTTTCCTTGGAGCGGGCTCAGGGCTGTAAAGCCGAGCCGGGTGAGTTCCCTGAGGGAACTGGGCCGGGATCTTGGCCGAGCCGGAGTGCGAGGGACACTCTGACATCACCTCTTCACTTTAATCACCCTCGTTAACTGCGGGAGCCAGCAGTCACTCCTGACCAATCCCAGCCTCTCCTCGGCCATGCAGGGGGCACCAAAGCCAAATCCCAGGAGTCCTGAGGCTGCAAAACCTTCCAGGATCCCTGGAGTCCAAGCTGGGACTGATCCCGGGCCAGAGCACTCAGTGCCACCTCCAGAGATGGGGATCCACCTGGATCCCTGCTCCCCTGGGCAGCCCCTTCCCAAGGCCTGACCACCCTTTCCAGGAGGAAATTCCTCCTGGTGTCCGACCAGACCCTCCCCTGGTGAAACTTGAGGCACTTCCCTCTCCTGCCGTCCCTTGTTCCCTGGGAGCAGAGCCCAATTCCCCCCTGGATCCATCAGGGGGTTGCAGAGCCAAAAGGTCCCCCCTGAGCCTCCTTTTCTCCAGGCTGAGCCCCCCCAGCTCCCTCAGCTGCTCCTGCTGCTCCAGAGCATTCCCAAACTCCCTCCCCTTCCCTGCACACGCTCCAGACCCTCATTATCCTGTACCTGGCGAGCCCGGAGCTGATCCCAGGATTCCCCACCGTGACTGATACAATCCAGGTGCCTCTTGCCCACCTGGGCTCCCCTCAATCAGATCCAAGGATCTGGAGTCCAGATCCCAGCAGGCAGCGATCCGTCCCCCTCCAAACAACATTCCCAGTGTCCCTCACCAGCTGTTTGCTCCCTTGGGTTACTATTTATTTACTGTATTTTCAAAAAGCCTTTTCTGCTTTAAAAATCCCGTTCCCAGAGTGTCCAACCAGGCAAGGAAAAGCTGAGCCTCAGGAAAACACCATTTACCTCTCTGGGGAAATTTTGTATCCCAAGCCCAGCAAGAAAACACAATTATATATATATACAATATATAAAAAATAATAAGCATCACCACAGCACATTTTTATACCTTAAAACAGGAAAAACTAGGAATATCCCATGTTCCTGCCCTTCTAAGGAAGGATGAGGGATTTAAACCCTCTGGATTTTGTTTCTGCTTCATTTATCCCAATTTCAGCCCCCGATTAAAGTAGAAAATTCCATGTCCTTACTTTGTATCCTGGAATTGACAAAGGGAGGAGAGAGATTGTCGTGGGAGCCGAGGTCTCTGCTGGCCATGTGATCGTAGTGAGTCCCATCTCCATAGTTCTGCCGGGAAACCGGGATAAAACACGCGTTGGAGCAGCGCTTCCCCGACCCCCAAGCCCCTCATTCCCTGCTAAATATTAAACCTGCTCTACGAAGCATCATTCCCGGGATTTTTTCCCCTGGAATGTCACGTTCCAGGGAGTTTTTAATGCTGTTTCAATGTTTTGGTTCACCACAAATCGACTTTGCCGTGGGGTGAACGGAGGACTGGGATGATGCTCCTGGAATTCTGTGCTGGGCAATAAACCCCCTCAGAAGGGTCCTCCTGCTCACAATATGGAAGAAAGAGTCAGGAGAAGCCGAGTCTCCCGCTGTGGGAATGCCATTCCAGCAGGGAAAAGCGAGGTCAGGCCGTTTGTGGAATAATTCTGGCAGTTAATGCCCGGCCCTGATTCAAATTCCCGAATTCCTCCCAGGCTCGTGCTCCCTTTCTTTCTATCTCCCAACTTCATTCAGGGGTTTGGAGGCAGAAATAATCAGTGTGTGCCAATTCCCAACTTCCTTTTCAAAACATTTTTCCCTGGGAAGCAATACAAGTGTCAAGGGGGAAAAAAGGGGAGAAAAATCAACGTGCCGGGCGGGAATGACGTCAGGGATGCAAAGCAGGATGGAGAAGAAAAGGTACTGGGATTCCTCCCCTCGGAGGGATAGGGAAATCAGGGATCCCCCTGGGCAGCCCCGAGGGAAAGGCCCTGGACTGGGGATGAGGAGGGGATGGAGAGGGGATGGAGAGGGGATGGAGGGCCCGATCCTGCTCCTCCTTCCTGCTCCAGGGCACAGAGCCACCAGAGCCCTCAGCCTTCCAATTAATGGGAAAACAATTAAACAGGAATTAGAACAAATTTAACTCAGGGCACAAGGAAGAGAGAAGCCACTTCTTGCCCACCCTGAGTGTTCTCCGTGGGCTGGGAGGGAATAAAGGGGGATAAACAGGGGATGAGCAGCGCAGAGCTGAGGCACCAGCCATGCCCAGCCTGAGGAAGGGAAAAGCTGGGATGCTCCAGCGGGAACAGGGGCAGGAGAGGCAGAGCTGGGATGCTCCATTGGGAACAGGGGCAGGAAGGTCAGTGGTCACGGAATGGCCAGGGAGGACATGGGATGGTCAGGGGTGGTCAGTGGCCATGGAATGGCCAGGGATGGCCATGGAATGTGAGCCCTGGCACAGGGATGGGGGCTGGCCCTCCCCTCAGGCTTGGGGACACCCCCAATCCCTAAAAATCCCAGTGCAGGGAATGAAACCCCGGGAAACAGCCTGTGCCGGCTGCGCTCGGGTGGGGCTGGGGCTGAGGGAGCCCCCAATAGAGGGTTAATTAACATCCCTAAAAATCATGGGATGGCTGGGGGTGGAAGGGACCTTACAGACCATCCCCTGGGTGGGCAGGGACCCCTTCCCGGGGCCGGGCTGCTCCAGTTCCCCCGGAGCAGGAGCCGGCTCCGAGCCCAGGCGCAGGTTGAATATTAAAAGGCCCTGAAGGAGCAGGCGAGCGGCCGGGCCTGTCTGTCCTGGATTGCACGTTCCCAGGCTGAGGGAGGGAGATTAGATGTACTTACCCGGGATGGACTCGGATGGCCTGCATTCCCCCAGGACCCTGAGCTGGTTCTGTCTTCTACATCTGGGGACAAGGAAGTTCTTTAGTGGCAATAATTCCTGCCTTTTGTGCCGGCACTTTTAAATTAACGCTTCAAATTAATCTCCCGGTGCCTTTAATTAAGAACCGGGGGCCGGGAAGCGGCTCCTGACCCGGAGCTCCAATTAACTCATTGAAATGCGCGGCGGGAACGAGCCGGACCCTCAGGAACGGGGGCTGGAGCGGCACAATTCCGGCGCTGGATTGAGTTCCTGACACTCGGGAGCGGCTCCACTGACACAGCTCCAACCCGACCCAGATCCCCGGCAGAAAACAGGGATGGACAGGCAGGTGAAATGCCATTGTCCAACAGGAAAAGCTGGAGGGGAAGGGCGGGGTGTGTTCTACACTCGAGGGTCACCCAGGGAAGGAGAGGTGGGATGTGCCAGATCCATGGATACAACGGGACATTCCCAGTATTCCTGCTCTGCTTTTCACAGAATGGGTTGGGGTGGAAGGCATTTAAAGGATCATCTGGTACCCACTCAGACACCTTCCACTATCCCAGGTTGCTCCAACCTGGCCTGGGACACTTCCAGGGATGGGGAATCCACAACCTCCCTGGAAAAACACATGGAAGCACTGGAAGTGCTCAAATTCCTTCCTTTTTATGTCAAACCTCAGGAAACGGGATTGACATGGATCTCAAACACTGTTTTGGCCCATTGCAGTGCTGTTTCCCAGCTCACTCCCACATCCCCACACCATCCCTATGGAATGCCAGCATCCCTTGCCTTTTCCACGCACAAACAGGAGTTTTAATGGAATTCAAAACCCACATTTTGGGTGTTTCTGTCTGGAAAAACTTTCTCCAAGTGCTGCCAAAACCCACCAGCAGTTCCCTTCCCACCTGTCCATCCAGCTTCTGGGAGCAGTGGGAATTTGAGGAACACTCAAAATCCAAGTACTGGATTCCCAAGTACCCAAATCCTGACACATTGATAGTTTCCCACTTTCCCCCAATTAGGAATTCCATTCTCCAGAACAGATGAAGGTGTTCACAGCACGAGGCACTCCAAGGTAAATATTTAATTAAACTCCAGGAAAAAAAAAAAGGGAAAGAAAGTGTGGATCGTTTCCCTGACAGACCCACTCAATCATTCCAGAGGGTTAATTAGGAGGATCCTCAAAAATCACTCGTGTTGTGGAACAGCCAATTCACTCTGTGGAGCTAAAAACCACTGGATGCCCTCCCAGGGATTGGGAGGGGCAGAGATTCCACCATCAGCACCTGGAGGGCTCTGGGCAGTTTGGGTTCTTTTGGAAGCAAACAATCATGCAATGGGGTGGGATGGGAGGGGTTTTAAGGACTGTCCACTCCTGTGAGCAGTGACACCTTCCAGAGACCAGGTTATTCCAAGCTGGCCTTGGACACTTCCAGGGACGGGGCATCTTCTGGGAAATCCATTCCAGGGCCTCCCCCCCTCCCAGCTGGGAATTCCTTCCCAACACCCCAGAGCTCCTTCAGAAGATGAGGAGCGGTGCGTGCCGCGTGTTTTGCCCGGAGTCTCGTGCCGGCCTCTCCCAGTTCCCCTGTGTTTGTGCTCCAGAGGTGCCGAGTGCTCCCGACTCCCTGCAAGCCATCACTGAGGGGCCCTAATGAAGTAACTGTGACGGACAAATCCATTTCCCCGGCCCTAATCGAATCCGGGCGGGCTGACACAACACAGGGGCCTAATCCGGTTATTCCCCTGATTGGAAAAAGGCCCTTTAGTTCTCATTAGGACAATCTGCGGGGATCGGCTCCTGCTCCGGTGCTTCCCGAGAAAAGCCCCAAATCCAAGCCCTCATTCCTCGGTCAGAGAGGAACACGGAGCTCTTGTTCTAACACCGAGGCTTTATCTCAGCTCCAGGGATAAGAAGGTGAAGACATGGACCTTTGGGCCCTAGAACAAGCCCCACCTGTGGAAGAAGCTGGATTTGGGAAATATCCTAAATTTCCAGAGCTTTTCAAACTCATGGAATCATCATCACGGTTGGAAGACAACTCCAGGATCAGCCGGTCAGGGGGAAGGTGTCCCTGCCCACGGCACCTGGAAGAAGATGATCCTTAAAATCACAATTCTCCTTGTAGGAATTGTGTCAAAACCAGAGCGAACCTGGAGACTGGATCAGCTCAGGGATTGGGAAATTTAAACTGCACATCCCCGGGCCCTTCTCTTCCGGAAGCTTTTGGCTCCAAATATCAGCAGGACTGGAGAAAACAAACCCCAAACAACAGGCAGGGAGGGGAGGGGAGGAGGAGAAAGTCATTCCTGGGATCAGATGGGCCCTTTCTTCAGTGCCTGAAATTCCCAAAGCCTGCACAAATATCCACGGAGACACCGCTGTGAAACACCAGCAGGGTAAACAAACTCAACTGTTCCCAGCCTGGATATTCCCAACAAAGATCCCATTGTCCTGCCGTGGGGTGAGCTCACAAACCCCCACATTGTTGGGCAGCCCTACCCGGATACTTTCTGCTCCATCTGCATCATTCCAGCTTTTCCAGAGCTTCGGAGGGACCTGCTGGCTCTCACAGCTCCCTGACACTCCCTGGGTGGCGGCTCCATCCCTGGAATGTCCAAGGTGGGGTTGGACGGGGCTTGGAGCAACCTGGGATAGTGGAAGGTGTCCCTGTGCAGGGAATAAAGGATTCTGGTCTGACTGCAGATGGGATGCAAGGGAAATCAGATCCCACCAGGAAAAGACACCCAGTGGAGCGCAAGGACATTTTGTGCTCGGTTTGGGGGGTTTGGGAAGGGAATTTTAATTCCAGTTTAATTTCCGTGGCCGCCTCTGTCTGCCAATGATATCAAAGGTATTTGCATATAAAGTGGGTGGGTCGCCCTCGGCAAACACTGGGAGCCACCGGCCACTGGCAGGAGCAGATCCGGAACTTCCCAGGCAAGGAAGAGCAACCCAAAGGGACAAATCCCCCCCAGCCTGATTCCATAGGAATCATAAGTCACTGATTACCTGGATTTTTACAGCACAGCCAGGGAACTGGGAAACCCTAAGGACAGGCTGGGATTTCCCTGCTCTAATCCAGCCTTGGGGAGGGAAGATAAACCACTGGGAAAAGGTCAGGGAGAGGGGATGTGTCCATGCCCACGGCAAGGGCTTGGAACTAGAATCCTGGGATGGTTTGGCTTGGAAGGGACCTTGGAAATCCTCTAATTGCAGCCCCCTGCCATGGACTTCATTCCCTTCCTTGTGGATGTCTGTCTCTCCTGCAGGATAATAATGGACACCAAATGGAATCCTCCGATCCCACAATGGTGTGGGTTGGGAGGGATTTTAAGGATCATTCCGTTCCACCCCCTGCCATGGGCAGGGACACCTTCCACTAGAGCAGTTTATGCCAGCCCCATCCACCCTGGCCACTTCCAGGGGTGGTGAGATATCCACAACTTCTCCGGACAACCTGTTCCAAAGTTATATCCAAACACATCTGCCAAAGCTCCTCCAGCTCCAGCACCTGCCCTGCACAGCTTCTCCTCGCCTTTCCCTGGATCCAGCTTCCTTAAAATCCCTTCCAACCCAAACCACTCTGGAACCATTTGGCTGAGTGGTGCTACCTTCTCCTCCTCCTCTGGGAAACCTGGGCCAGGGCCTCCCCACCCTCACAGCCAGGAATTCCTTCCCAATATCCCACAGAAACCAGTGGGAAGCATTCCCCCTGTCCTGTCCCTCCATGCCTTGTCCCCAGTCCCTCTCCAGCTCTCCTGGAGCCCCTTTAGGCCCTGGAAGGGGCTCCAAGGTCTCCCTGGATCCTTCCCTTCTCCAGGTGAACATTCCCAGCTCTCCCAGCCTGGCTGCAGAGCCCTGGACTTGCTCCAGCAGCTCCACATCCCTCCTGCCACCCTGACATGTTGATCTCAGTGTCCCAAGGTGACACAAGCACTGAGAGGCCTGGCTTTGGTCCCTCACCTGACCATATATCCACTCAAACAGTCAGAGATCCTATAGATTGCCATCGAGACCCCACAAAAATCACGGACAAAGCTCCACAGGAATCCAGCCCGCCCCAAACCCCACCTTTCACCACGAGCTGCTGTAGGAGCCGGCAGTTCTGCTCTGCCCGAGAAAAGCAATTAGGGAGGTGCAGAAAGGTAATGGCTTCCCAACGACCCGCTAATCCCAACATTAGTGCCTTGCAAAGGGAAGCTGCCAGGAATTTGGAGGAACGCCCGGCGATCTGTCTTCCCTTCAGCAATAAACCTGTGCTATAAACACGGCCGAGGGGCTGGGATACACTTCCCCCTTCCCGCCGCTTTGCTCCAGGCTGGGCTTTGCCCCCAGGATAATCCAGGGCTTTAAAGCAGCCTGGAGGGATCCAGCAGGGTACCAGGCAGCGCCTTTTACTGGGGACACGGATCTTTAAACTCCGCTTTACTTCACCACATGAAGGGCTGGTTAATCCTGGGATCCCCTCAGCTACCAAAACACGGAATCAGTGCCAGGACACCCAAAAACCAGCGGAATGACAAGAGCTGACTCACTATTCCGGGACCACGTGAGTCCAGGCTGCGGGACGGAACTGGGATGGTCCTAGTCCCGATTTCCATAACCCACTGGGGCAGGGCTGTCCTGGCTGTCCAGCTGGAAGTATCCCATGATATTTGATCTCCAGATCCCTGGCAGTGTCCAAGGCCAGCTTGGAGCAAGCTGGTCCAGTGGAAGGGGTTGGAGCAGCTGAGCTTTAAGGTCCTTCCAACCCAGCCCATTCCATGAGGACATCAGAACTGTATCAACAAGAATTCCCTGTTTTTTCCTCCCAAAACTATCACTGGAGGCTGCAAATCCAGTTAGGGCAGGGAGTGTTTGCAGGGAGGTACGACAGGCCCGTCACAAACCCACCAAAACAAAACATGAGTCAAGTCCCTCTGTGCCAGACAAGGCCCGGGATGGGATCCCTTGGGAATGCCGGGGCCACGAGCACAATGAGAGCAGGACATGGCTCATTTCCTTTGGCCGCCGCCAAGGCTCGATCCGAGGGCTTGGAAACTTCCTTCCTGCCGGCATCGGCTGTCGGCAGCTCCGACCAACAACATCCTGTTGATGTGTGCACGGATCAGCTCCCCCGGAACAGCCCGGGATGTGCCTCTGTGCTCTCTGGGAGCACTTACAGAGCCACCCCACAGACCCAGGAATGGGGAGCAATGGGAATTTCACTTGTCCCGTGCCGTGGGCAGGGACACCTCCCACTAGCCCAGATTGCTCCAAGCCCCGTCCAGCCCAGCCTGGAATTTCATTCCGGAGATGCTCCGAAATAAATCATGTCTGTACAAAGTCAATCCAACGGCATCATCCATGGGATGCCTGGAAAACGGGCCGGGTCCTGCCATCAGCACCTTGAGAGGCGCAGGAGACACGGTGCCACAGGAATTCCTCTGGGATGGGAAAAGGAGCTCCAAATAAGCTCCCATGCCCCAAAGGTGGCGCGAGGTTTCCCAGCTCCAGCTGAATGTGAGCCTGGAATAGGAGCTGGGAAGGAAGTTCCCACACCCCAGGCCTGGGAGCCCAACAAAGGCCATTGTGTGGAGAGGAGCATTAACAAGGATTAATCTGGTTCAGATTAATTGGGAAAACACAACGAGATGAAACTTGAAGGATTTGGATAAAACAAACCCAACAAAATTTACTGGAAAATGGAATTGATGGGATCAGCTGAGCCCTCAATTTGGGGGAATTATGAGCTCCTCCAGCCCCACCATCAGGAATGATCTCTGTGATTAATTCCTGTGTAAACAAAACCAGGATCAGCCCCGACTCCCCCGGGGGAGGAGAATCAAAACAATGTGGCCCCACTTGCTCAATCACTCCGTAAACTCCATATTTCAGCATTCCCGCCTGGAATTGGGCATCCCCAGAAATGTCAGCATCTCTGTGCTAAATGGCTTGTCTGCAACCACCTCATAAATCCGTGTCCGCGCCGTGATCCGACCTGAGGCACTCCAGGGCTCCCATTCCCAGTGTCAACACGGCGCTTAGGGCCCTAAATCATCTGGCTCCGAGCATCTCCTCACTCCCATGGATGGGAGCGCCTTGTTGGGGATCACGTGGGGCCTGGGGGAAGCTCAGGGAGCCCCCAGAAGTCCCAGCAAAGCCTGGAGACCACCCCAAGGGAGACCCCGAAATCCCAACTGCCCCTGGGGCCAAAGGCTGCTCTGCCCCAGACTCTGCGGGGCCCTCGCTCTGCAGCCCGGGATGGATGTCCCAGAGAGGGGCTGGCCAGGGAAAACGGGGTGAGGGCTCTAAAAACACCCTGCAGCGAGTCCAGAGGAGGCCACGGAGATGCTCCGAGGGCTGGAGCCCCTCTGCCCAGGAGCAACAGGCTGGGAGAGCTGGGAATGTTCACCTGGAGAAGGGAAGGATCCAGGGAGACCTTGGAGCCCCTTCCAGGGCCTGAAGGGGCTCCAGGAGAGCTGGAGAGGGACTGGGGACAAGGGATGGAGGGACAGGACACAGGGAATGCTTCCCACTGCTTCCGATGGGATACGGGGAGGGTGGGGAGGCCCTGGCACAGGTGCCCAGCGTGACCCCAAACCTGTGTACAAGGGTTTGAGGTTGGTGCTGGTTTGGGTTTTCCCTCATTTAAATAATTCAGCAACGCTCCTTTCTCTGAAATTCTCTGAATTCCTAATTCCCATTGATCTCCCGTATTTTATATCCTACAAAACACGTGAGTGGGGCAAATAAATGGAGGACTGAGCCAGGATTTAAGCCCAGCCTAAGCCGCCACAGTTTTGCTGCAGGGAGCAGCGAGCGCAGCCACGGCTGTGCCGACGGGTATTCATTTTTTATAGGAAATCTGGATAATGGAAAACACGCCCAGCCCCTTGGATTTTCCCTATAAATATCTAAGCAGCCCCAACCCTCCGAGCATGAGGCGAATCCGCTCGGCTCCGAGCGCTTTCAGGAAATTCTCCTCGACTCCCTGTCACAAAGTCCAAGACTCACTGTCTCTTCCCAGAGGGGCTTTAATTGCTCTGCCTCTCCTGTGTGTCCCAACCTTCTCTCCAGGACTAAGGAAAGTTTGCAGCAGTCCCGAGGGATTCCCTGTTATCCCATTTTGTCACTGTCACAGCAAACCGGAGGAATTTTAACCAGGTATCGTGCTGTCATTTTCCATGGAAGTAAAGCCAGAGATGCGGGTGTGAAAAGCTCTGGAAGCCTCGGGATTTACTCCTGAGGGCAAAGCGTCCTTCCCAGACAGCTGATCCCAGTGTGGGATACTCTGCATGTTCATAGGGATGCTTGGAATGCCGGACTGGGTTGGGATGGAAGGGGCCCTAAAGCTCATCCAGCTCCACCCCTGCCATGGGCAGGGACACCTTCCAATATTCCAGGTTGCTCCAAACCCTGTTCACCCTGGCCTTGGACACTTCCAGGGATCCAGGGGCAGCCACAGCTTCCCAAGGCAACCACACTGGCAACACCTGCCATTCCCAGGAGTCCTTCCCATGCTCCCCTCCTTTCCTGCCTACGTTGGGAACACCCGTGATTCCCCAAAATCCCTCCCATAAACCTGTGTTTTACCCCTCTCCAGCTCTTGGTCACAAACAATATTCCATTTACTTTCATTCCACAATATTCCATTAATTCCTGTCTCTTGCTCTGTAGAGGATGTTTGGGAAGACACCAGGAATATCCCATTATATCTGGAGCTATTGTTCCTTTATGTTTCAGGCTCCAGGACGGCAACAAACCCCACAGGGAAGTTCAGAGCATTGTTCCTAATATCTAAATATGGGAATCGGGCACCACTCCCTGAAAATTCCTTCCTCAGCTCCCAGTACTGTCTCCACACTGGAGCTTTCCCAGTCCTTACTGTCATTTCGAAAATACACCCTAAACTTTGCTTCCATAGCCATAAATCCATGAATAGGGGGTGAACTCTCAGCTATTTTGGGGGGTTTCAGGCAGATGGTGAATTCCAAAGGTTGCCTAGAAAAGTTGTGGATTCCTCATCCCTGGAAGAGTCCAAGGCCAGGTGGAGCACCTGGAACAGTGGAAGGTGTCCCTGCCTGTGGCAGAGGTTGGAATGGGATGATTTGAAGGTCCCTTCCCACCCAAACCACTCCATAATTCCCTGATTGTGCTCAGAAGGCAAAAATAAACCAACAAACAAGACACAAACCCAATCAAAATATTTTTGAAAACAATTCCAGGGAAATTCACAACATTTGTGTCACAGGAAAATCAAAGGCTCCTCTACTGGAATGGGAAAACCATGGAATTTGACATGGCTGGGGATTCACTGAAAGGCTCATACCCTCGGTTTCCTAAGTGTCTGTATCCATAAATCCACTAATTCCCACTTTACAGAGACAAAACAGCGCTGAATTCCATGTGCAGCAGTGCAGGGATCCACCTGGACACAAACTGCTTCCAGGGAGCTGCTCTCCCCCAGTAATTACCCCTGGAAAATAATTGGGAGCTGGGTCTGGGCACGCTGCTCCCGCTGGCAGCTCATGACAGGTTTGTCTCCAAAGGGCTCGGGAAATAAAGACAATTCCGGAGCCAACTGATCAGAGCACAAAGATTGATCCCCTTGGCCCCTGCCTGCTTCCAGAGATTTCCTGGGAGTTCCTTAATTGGGGAGCCTACCCTGCTCTGAAGGAAAACTTCCCAGCTCCCTCTGATCCGGAATTAAAACCCTGTTTGTGATAACAACTGCTTTAATCCCAAATTAACTGAGTTCCTCTGGAATGACAGGAGCTATGTCGGGGGTTTCCTTGGAACAGAGATGGTCTCACTCCCTGGAATGTGACTTCAGCACAGGAAAAATCTGGAAAACTAGGCTGGGACTGGAGAGGTTGTGGCTGCCCCTGGATCCCTGGAAGTGTCCAAGGCCAGCTTGGAATAACCTGGGCTATGGAAGGTGTCCCTGCCCATGGCAGGGGGAGGAACGAGATGACCCTTAAAATCCCTTCCAACCCAAACCATCCCACAAAGCCAGGGGAGCCCAAAGTCCAGCAAATCATCTGGAATGTGCAAAATAACCCCGCTGGACACCTGCAATCCCTTTCTCTGCGACCTCTGTCCGTGAGGGTTTGGGATCAAACTCCCAACAAAAGAGTTGGCAAACAATTCCGGAGGCAGCTTTTCCCGGGCACAGTGGGAAGTTTCTAGTCTGGCTCCTGTTCCAATGGCTGTGCATGGCATTAGCATATTTAAATAGGCTGCTTCCCAAATTAAAGTGGAAGCAGCTATAAAATGATGTTGGCTGAGCTCAGGGGCTCCTCAGGAGTCAAAGCCCAGCCTTCCCTGGGATGGTTTTTCCTTAAATTTCAACAAAGAGGGGAGACTTTGCTGAGAAAACAAGTGAGGGAAAAAGGGAGCATGAAATACTCCAAGATCCATCCAGCCTGGCCTTGGATAATCCAGGGATGGGGCAGCCACAGCTTCTCTGGGAAATTCATTTCAGCGACTCACCACCCTCACAGCCAGGAATTCCTTCCCAATATCCCATCTAAACCACTGGGAAGCCATTCCCTGTGTGCTGTCCCTCCATGCCTTGTCCCCAGTCCCTCTCCAGCTCTCCTGCAGCCCCTTTAGGCCCTGGAAGGGGCTCCCAGCTCTCCCTGGGTCCTTCCCTTCTCCAGGTGAACCCCCCCAGCTCTCCCAGCCTGGCTCCAGAGGGGCTCCAGCCCTCGGAGCATCTCCATGGCCAGGCTGGATGGCGTTGGGAGCACCCTGGTCTGTGGAAGGTGTCCCTGCCCACAGCAGGATGTTGGGAACAAGACGATCCTTAACATCCCTTCCAACCCAAACCATTCCATGATTTCCTAAGGGTGCTGGAAAACCTGGCACCCTGTTCTGCCTTAAACTCAAGGTGCTTCCACTGCCCAAATCCTCGGATATCCTTCACTTCCAGCCTTGGGTATCCACTCTGCAGCCCTTATTGGACTCGAAGACCACAGCCCGGAGCCCATCCCAGCATTCCCAGTGACCCCAGCCGGCTCTGGGATGAGCTCACTCCAAGCTGCACAGGGATACAGAGCAGGAGGGAGCTGCTCCTCTTTCCCTGCTGACCGGCGGCACGAAAGCCAGAGGAAACATTCCCTGGTCCAGCAGAAACCTTCACGGGGTGAGTCAGGAGTTCCAAAAATACCCTCCCTGAGCTGCAAACAGAGCTGGATGTTGCCATGGCACTGGGGAGAATTCCCAAGGCTCCAGCTTGGCTCGGGGATGAATCCAACCCCGGGAGCAGAGTTTCCTCCACTGCCTTCGGTCACTTTTGCCACTGAGTTCATATGTTGGTTTTTCCCGGGATTTGAGGTTTAAAGCCAAACTTCTACAGGGGATTTAAAGGAGCAGGATTTCCACAAGTGCCTGGACCCCTGATCCTCAGGGATCACAGAATCCTGGAATGCTCTGGGTTGAAAGGGACCTTAAAGCTTATCCAGTCCCATGGGCAGGGACACCTCCCGCTATCCCAGGTTATTCCAACCTGGGTTGGAACACTTCCAGGGGCGGGGCAGCCACAAACGAGCTCTGTGCTTCCCAAAATCCCACTGGATCCCTGTGTGCAAATCCAGGCCCCTCTGCCTGTACAAATCTGGCTGCTGGAGCAGGATCCTGCCCCACTGAGGGGATCTGCTCCACCCCAGAATGACGCCTTGGCTAACTCAGCTCCCGCACACACACAGCAAGGCGCACTCGGGTGGGCGTTCCCAAAAAAAAGGAGGAAAAATCCAAACCCACACTACTATTCCAGGCTCTCATTCACATCTGTTTAAGTCTGGAACATCTCCAGCAAGTCTTGCATTCCCTGGGGATGCGGAGCGGGATTGGAACACAAAGGGAGCCGGGGCCCAGACGCGTGGCTGTGCCAGGGCCGTGGATGCCCGGGCACAGGGAATTCTGGGCTGCCCCCAGGGACCCCCTGGGACAGGGACAGTGCTGTCACCTCGGGCACAGGGAATTCTGGGCTGCCCCCGGGGACCCCCTGGGACGGGCACAGCGCTGTCACCTCGCCCGACCCCATCCCGCTGCTCTCCACCTCCGGAAGCATCCGCGGGAAGGAACGAGGGCACGGAACCTTCGCACTTCCCTTCCCTTCCCCCCCACCTTTCCAAGCATTTTGCAGCCCTGCTCTGACTCTGGCCAGGAGTGCCGGGCAATTCCCTGATGCCCCAGCTGGAATCCCTTCCAGCAGGGATACCTTCCACAGATCAGGTTATTCCAGCCTTGGACACTTGCAGGGAGCCAGGGGCAGCCACAGCTTCTCTGGGAATTCCATCCCAGCCCCTCCCCACCCTCCCAGCCAGGAATTCCTTCCCAGTATCCCATCTAAACCAGTGGGAAGCCATTCCCTGTGTTCTGTCCCTCCATCCCTTGTCCCCAGTCCCTCTCCAGCTCTTCTGGAGCCCCTTTAGGCCCTGGAAGGTCTCCCGGGATCCTCCCCTTGCCCAGCTCTCCCAGCCTGGCTCCAGAGCAGGAGCAGACACTGGACATTCCTGGATGGTTGGCAGAGAAACCCTTTACTGTCTCCTTTTGGATTCCCAAGGAAAGCAGGGAACAGAGGGATGGATTTGAGGGTTTTGGCAAGTTGTAAAGCAAAGGCTGGATCTGTGATGTGTAAATCAGCCCCGAGCCCGGGGGCCACCAGGAACCGGAATGAGGGGAGAAAATCCAGAAATCCACCATTTCCCAGGATTTCCTAATGGTGCCCCATCACTCCCTGCAGGGAACGGGCACTTTGCACTTTGCACTCACAAACATAGACACAATACTGTCCTAAGATTCCGTGCTTCCAGGTTTTTGTCAGGAAACAACTCCCAGGGAACACTTCCATCAGTCGAAGCAGAGAAGGAGGAGGGGAAGAGTCAAGGAAAAGCAGGAGCAACTCCCATCCCTGGAAGTGTCCAAGGCCGGGTTGGAGCAAGCTGGGCTGGAGGGAAGCGCCCCTGCCCATGGCAGGGGGTGGATCCTTAAAATCCCTGCCAGCCCAAGCCATTCCATGATTCCTCACACAAACATGGCCCTACCCAAACACGGAGATGTTAATAAATCTTATCAAAACCTCCACAACCTGCGGCTCCATTTCCCCATCCGAGGTGCTGGAGGCACATTCCTGCTTCCCTGGGAGGCCAGGCCTGTTCCACATGGTCCCACGAGTTCCTTCCCAAGACAAAGCCTTCCTTGTTGGATTCATTTGCTCCCACTCCAAACCCACCACCACATCTGGTGCTCCCAGTGACCAAAACATTCCCTGTTCACTTCCCAGTAAATCAATTCCTTTCTCCGGTACCGGGGAGGAAAACGGGGCAGGAAAGAAGTGCTGGAGCACTTGGAGTGTTTTTTTGGAGCGCTGTGAATTCCAGGCTAGGCTCCATTCCAGCTCCAGCGACAGCTGCAGGATCCGAGCCCCACTCACAGAGGCTCATTTGATCCATTGTCCCTGCCAGAGGAGCCCGGGAACATTTGCAGGGATCCATAGAAATACCGGCTGATGAGCCATTAAGGATTCAATGGGAAGGATGAGTCGGGAATAGAGAGGCAATCACAGCCCTCCCAGCGCTCTGCACTCCAATGCCACCAAAATTCCTGCCGGATGGAGCCTGGGCTGACGTCATTCCCTGCTGCACTTACGCTTTTTCCCGAGAAAAACTGGGTTTACAGGAGCTGAGGATAAAATGGAAACACCAGGGAGAAGCATCTCCCTTCTTTTTCAAAGCCTTCCCATTGAAGTCACAGAATCCTGGAATGGGCTGGCAAGGATTTTAAGGATCATTTGCCCTGCCATGGGCAGGGACACCTTCCACTATCCCAGGTTATTCCAACCTGGCCTTGGACGCTCCCAGGGATCCAGGGGCAGCCACAGCTTCTCTGGGAAACCTGTGCCAGGGCCTCCCCACCCTCACAGCCAGGGGTTGCTTCCCAATATCCCATCTAAACCAGTGGGAAGCCATTCCCTGTGTCCTGTCCCTCCATTCCCTGTCCCCAGTCCCTCTCCAGCTCTCCTGGAGCCCCTTTAGCCACTGGAATTTGCTCCAAGGTCTCGCTTGCTCCTTCCCTTCTCCCTGCTGAGCAATCCCAGCTCTCCCACGGGAGATGAAGCCACGACTCCCTCCCTGCTGTCCCCTCTCCCTCCTACATCCACCTCCTCTCTGTTCTCTTCCTCCCAGTTGTCTCCCAATCCCATCCCTTTTCCCGGTGATCCCACGCATTCTCTCATCTCCCACCTCTGCCCCCAAAGCCGCGCCGTGTTTTTCCCGGCCCCAAATCCGTGTGGGATGCCTGTTCCCTGCCCTCCCTGCACCCTTGGCCCGGTGTTCCCGCGGTGTTCCCGGCCCTCCCTCATCCCGGTCTGGTGGAGCTGCCGGGCTCTCAGTGCCGAACAATGCGGGCTCTTTGTTCTCCCTGCTCCCCAATCTGTCCTTCCATCTGTTCTCCCTTGTCTCCCACTCCCGGTTTAAGCTCCTGGGGAAGGATCCTCCTCTTTGTTCCCGCTCCGCTCACTCACAGGGAGCTCGTGGTTCCGACCCAACCCACCTCAGCGCCGAGATTTTCCAAACCACTCCGTGAAACCCTACGTTTTACTGGGATCCAACTGGTTTGCCCGGGAATCTTTCCCTCAATATGTTAAAAAGAACCAAAGCTGATTCCTGGGAAATCCTGTTACAAAAGGGTCGCAGGGAAACAAACAAAAAAACCACTTGTCTTGGGCAAAGATGGAAAAACAGTAATATTTGCCTTCCTGCCCTCAATTCTTTTGACTCCCAAACTTTGGAATTAAACGGAGCAAAGAGAAAATTATGGGTTTCAGCATTTTTTGTTAAAAACAAGCATTTCTCACTTGCTCCTTATCCCACTTCTCCGTGTGACTGGAGCAGAGTTCGGCGCAAGAAAAGACAGTCCCCCATCCAAACCTTTAACCCACAGTGGCTCCAGGTTTACCCTTTCCCTACTAAACACTGGGAATTTGCTAAATTAATCCAGATTATCAGGCAAAAGGTGCAGGAATAGGGAAGGAAGGAGCCGCCTGACCCCTGAGCTAAAAGGATTTAAAAATAAATCAATTCCTTGTTTTCCGCTCAGGAAAACTGCTTGGAAAAAAATCCCTCTTTGGAGGTCTATGAGCTTTGCAGGTTTTGGGGTGTTTGGTTGGATTTTTGCCATTTTACAGCCATCCTGTTTGTTTTCCTTCCTTTCCTCATCACCCAACATTAAAGCACAAAACCAGCATTCCCTGGAAGTGGTAAAGCCATCAAATATTGCAGGAATAGGGAAGAATCAATTAATAGATAATTGATTTTCAAAATGCGTTTCATTCTGATTCAAGAAAAGAGTTTTCTATGGAAAAGGAAGAGGAAATCTCTGGCACCTCCCTGGATGAGCCCACATCTCTCTTGGTGTGACCACAGGTTTGGTGGCTCCAGGTGACACCATGTTAGCCCAGAGACACCAGAGGGATTTTCCCTGTTATCCAAAGGAAAAGCTCCTCCTGCATCAGGGATTTTTTCCCTGGAAGCACATCTATCCTGGTGTTTTGTGCAGGGAAGCAGAGGGTGAGGAGGCCCTGCTCACACATCACCCTGCTCTTGGTCCCCTCTCAAATCTGTGATGGACAAAATTGCCCAAAACCAGGATTTTCTCCTTAAAAAAAATTAGATCCTACAAACTGAGCCCAAACGCAAGCAGCCAAAGGTTTGGAATTACAGCCCCAGGAATTATAACCCATGGACTGGCTGTTCAGTGGGTCAGGGCTGATGGCAGCGCTTGCCCTCATCACCTGCCCCCCACACCACATCTGGGGCAAAATCAAGCAGATCAAAGCAAAACCTCACTGAAAACCAACTCCTCCATTACTCCTGAATCCCCAAATCTCCCGTCAGTCTTCCCTGAGGATCATCCTGCTGATGGTTTCATCTCAGGACATTCAGAACAGGGAAAATGAAGGCAAATTCACCTGATTGGTTATTTCCATGGCAGGAATTGCAGGGAAGAGGCAAAGAAGCAGCAGGATGATGTGGTGGAGGTTGGTTGGAGTCCTGCTATCAAACTGGGGCGGGAGAGCAGCGTTCCCGTTCCTTTAAGGAAGCCTTTCTTTGATAGGATCTCATTAACCAGTGCTGGAGCAGAAAAACAGCCCATTTACAGGATAACATCTCCTCCTGACTGAGGCCCTTCCAGGCTTGAAACACGAGGCCCTAGCCAAGAAAAGAGGGATATTGATCTCCCTTCAGCCATAAAAAAGCCCTGCTAGACTCTGAACACTGAACAGAAAACTTCCATGGAGTGGGGTCTGCAGCCCTGGCAGAATTCACAGGATCACAAAGGGTGGAAAAGACCTCCAAGGTCCTCGAGTCCAACCTTTGCCCAGTCACCACCTTGTCACCCAGACCAAGAGCTCAGCAATCCTCACTCACCCCTGAGAGCTCCAGCAACAAATCCAGCGGATAAATATTGGGAAAGCTTAAAAATGTTCTCAATTCCACAACACACCTGGAACCCAGACTTGATTCTCCAACCCTGCTCCTGTCTTCCAGCTGACGATGGAGCAGCTCCAAGTGGCTGGAACAAACTGGGAGGATGATCCCAGCTGGTTGAGACCTTCTCACTCTCCAGAATTCCCTGAAAGAATGTTGGAGCTGGGGGGGGTCAGGCTCTGCTCCCATGGAACAAGGGACAGGATGAGGGGAAACGGCCTCAAGCTGTGCCAGGGAAGGGTCAGGTTGGACACCAGGAGGAATTTCCTGCTGGAAAGGGTGGTCAGGCCTTGGAAGGGGCTGCCCAGGGAGGTGGTGGATCCCCATCCCTGGAGGTGTCCAAGGAATGCCTGGACGTGGCACTCAGTGCTCTGGGATCAGTCCCAGCTTGGACTCCATGACCTTGGAGGTCTCTTCCAAGCTCCCTGGGATTCTGGGATTCTCCAGACCAGGTCCCACAGCATTAAATGAAAATGGAATTTAATCTCCTCCACTGATATGAAAAAAGACCAGTGGGAAAAAAACCCAAACCCTGGTGGTGCTTTTAGTCCCTTCTGCAGAAGTTCTATCGAATCACAGCTCGGGCCAACTCCATTAGGGAGCAATTAGGCCTTAATGGCCGTCCAGAGCCATTATCAGGGGACAGTTCACTCGCAATACTTAAAGATAATATTTAATTGGAGCAAATTAATGGACTGCCTGGGAGACCAAAGAGATCTATTTAGGCTCTCTGCTTTTCCACCGGGGATGTTTCCCTTTGGAAAGCAACTTGTGTGCCAGGAGAACCGCTGAAGTCGGTGCCCGCCTTCAGACTTCACGTGAGCAGTGAAACCCAGAGCAAAACCTCAAAGAACCACCCAGTGTATCCCTGGTGCTACTCCCTTTATTTCCACACCCAGCCACAGTCAGCTTGGATCCTCCACAAAATACGGTTACGGAGATGTCCACCTTCATCTCATCATCACCACAGTTAATTACTGTTACATCCAAAATTTGGTGTATATCAAAATAATTCACACACTGCGGATCCCTGGGAAGCAGCTGGTAGCCAAACAGCCTGTTTTCCAAAAAAAATCCTCAAATAAACTGGGAAACAAAGCCTGACCACCTCCAGACCAACAGAATCATGGAAGACCCCATTTCTTTCACATCACAGCCTCCTTGGAGCCTTCCCAAAATCTCTGATTCAAACATGCACCACTTCATATCAATGCTTGGGGTCCAGTGACCAAAACCCCTCGTTATTTACAAAATGAGATTTAAGGTGATTTAAGGATCACCCTCTTCCACCCCCTGCCATAGGCAGGGACACCTTCCACAGCACAAGGTTACTCTGAGCCCTGTCCAACCCGGCCTGGAATAACACAGCAAGGAAAGCGGGAGTTGACCTGTAAATATTAACCCAGATATAGAAATTCCAGTGTAAGGAAGAAATTTTGCCCTTCATTCCAAGGATCTTGGCATTCAATTCCTTAAAAAAGGACAGGAGGAAAAGCAGGGAAGCCCTTAAATCCCCTTAAATCCGTGCCTCCAACTGTATCCCTGCGTGATGCTCTGTGACACCACTGCCGGAGTCTCTTTGCTCCTACCAACAGTGGGAACGTTCAAGGTTTGCACTGTTAGAATCCCCAGAGAATTCCCTCCTGGAAGCAAGTGCGTGCTCCTGGGAAGCCCTGGGGGAGCTGCAGAAGTAGGTTATTCCCCTTCCCTGCCGAAGGTTCGAGGTGTTCCCTGCGAAGGCAGCGCCTGGAGCAGCGCCCGCCTTTGCACCTCGGTGCCCTCGCCGGTGCCACCACACACCAAGAGGCCCCGGAGTCTGCCACGGAGCTGGGGAATTTTGGGAGGCTGCCACGGAGCTGGGGAATTTTGGGAGGCTGCAGCCCCTCCAGAGGGCAGGATCCCTTCCTCTGGCAACCACGCCGGGACCTGGCCTTGCAGAGAAGTCATGGGGTCATGGAAGGGTTTGGGTTGGGAGGGATTTTAAGGATCATTCCCAGCCCACCGCACCTTCCAGTAGGCCAGGTTATTCCAGCCTGGCCTCAGACACTTCCAGGGATGGGGAAGCCACAGATTCTCTGGGAAACATGTGCCAGGGCCTCACCCCCTCCCAGGGAGAATCCAAGCCTACCTGGCAGCAGACACCCAGTCCCAAAGCCATGGAACCCAAGGCACTGAGGAGCAGCTCTGATGTGCAAGGCGGCCACGGACGGACACTGAACCTCTGGAATATCAAGCCCCCAAATCCAAGAGCAGAACCCAAACAAAGACCATTCTGCCTTCACAATCCTTACTAATGTCAGGAATTACAACCCCAGGAACCAACGGCGCCAATTAGGGAATGGGAGACTGGCCTTTGGGGGGCACCTGAAGAGCTCCAGGACCTGGGAGAAGGTAACTGGGGGGGTCAACTCCCGGTTGTGCCCCTCGGAACCGCTCCCTTAATTTGACCCTAATGCCCCCTCATTCCACATGGCTCCGATTGTTCAGCTCAATCCCGGGGTTTTAACGGAGCGGGAGAACTGGGGGTGTAATTAGAACCCGTTCCTGGAAGAGTGGAATCTGGAGCACATCCTAATGTGTAAATGACTCAATAACTTAATTAGGGGGAATGAAGTGCACTTACAGCCACAGATGCTTACGCCGGATCGGGATAATGTGGTGGGAATACATCCCTGCTTTTTTAAGGGATATATTCCTTGGGTTTAGAACCCAAGCAGTAGGACGAGGAAATGTGGAGTGTACATCAATTATGGGAAGGATGGCAGGGAAGTCTTTTTAAAGGGAAATTTTCCTTACAAATTGATGCAAAAAAATTTTTAAATCACTTCAAAATGCCAGAAGGAAACAACTTTTCAATCCCTGCAAATATCATCTCCCAGTGAAATTCCAAGTGGAGTAAGAGAGGAAATTATTCTTCTGAGCAAGCTCACGAGGATAAATCAATAAATAGAGCCCTGCTTTTCCAAGCTCACCTATTCCCAGGATCATTCAGATTGGAAAAGGCCTCCGAGGTCATTGAATCCAACCTGTGACTGATCCCCACCTTTCCCACAGACTATGGCACAAAGTGCCACATGCAGTCATTCCATGAACACCCCCAGGGATGGGAACTCCACACCTCCCTGGGAAGCCCATTCCAACACCTGCCCACCCTTTCCATGAAGCAGTTCCTCACAGGCAAGTCAGCAGGAAAATCCCCATAGCTTTTGCTATCCGGGTTCCAGCTCTGGGGGAAGAGCACATGAAGTGCTCTTGCTGATCCCAAACACGCCAGTTTTCCATGGGAGCTGACAAAGGGAATGGGAGAAGCTCTAAAAATCACTTGTGTTCATGAGTCATCCCTATTCATCCCTCCCCTCTCCCTGAATCCCTGCTGGAGGTGAATGGAACACAACCACCGAGCTGAATAAACCAAATTATGGGATGTGAGCTTGGAGGAGGCTTCAAACAGAGCAACCAGGAAATGGGGGCTTTGATTTTCCACTGATGGATAAAAGGGCAGGATACAAGGAGACAGCACAAGTACCTATGGAGCTGTAGCTTGTCTGATTCCCAGAAAACAACCTGGGCGAGGGAAAAGTTTCCTGCCCCTGGCAGAGGCTTGGAACGAGCTGAGCTTTAAGGTCCCTCCCAACCCAAAGCATTCCATGATTCCACGGAAAGAAATCCAGGTTGCCAAGTTGCAGTGCTCAGATCACTTTTTCCATGTTATCTTTCCTATATTTATTAATTGGCTGCCTCTAATGACACAGAGAAGTGGCTCTTTGTGGATTGACACAAGCAGTGTGAACACCCACCCAAAAATTCCTAAATGCAGGATTAGGCGGCGAGCAGCCGGAATTTTTGATGACAATATGGAATGATCCCTAAACGAGATGCCCTTCCTCAAAGTCCTCTCAGGAAACCCTGATTAAATTAGAAAAGAGATCAAACCCCTTTTCAAGGGGGAAGAAGAAGTTGCCACAATGGCTTGTGGATGGGAGCAGAGCCACTGGAAGGCAAAAGCCTTGGAATAACGGGTTGGAATCTGTTGTCACTAGCTGGAAGCAAATCCAAAGTAATCCTGGAGATGTTGGGTAGTGCAGAACCTCCCTGTTGCTCCGAAGGAGGGAATTTTTGAGGATGAGACGAAGCAGCACTGCGGTGAAAATTCCCTGTGAAGGCACAAAGGAGGATTGTGCCTCCCGGGAGCGGGAGAGGAGGTGTTCGCCTCTCCCGGGAAGTGTCGCCCTCGGAGGAGACTCCGTTTCGCATCTCCTCCTTGGGAGCCGAGGGAAATCAATTAACTCTGCAACTGGAACCAATTAACCCTTGGAAAAGCACAGCACCAACACAGTGGCAGCCCTTAATAAACGGGATCAATGTCATAAATCCATAAATAAGAAGGGAAAATGCTGCGGGGGGGGGGGTTGCCAGGCTCTGTCCTGTGGGCTCCTGGTTCTTCAGGGACATCAGAAGGATTTGGGGGTCTACAACCAAATAAAAACCTCCAAAAACTCGGGATTTCAGCAGCCCCGGGGGATGGTTAAGATGGGATTCACCCCATGTAACTCCAAGCAGGGCCAGAGTCTCTGAGCTGGCTTTCCAAGCGGGATGAAGACGGATACCTTGAAAGAGGCACCTTCGACCCTTGTCTTGGAGCGGGATGAACCTCCCTCATCCCCGGGGAGGCTCCTCCCCACGAAGCTGCCAGTCTGTGATGCAGGGCACAGTGGGGAGATGGTGCCATCTGTGACACAGAGCGAGCAGCCCCTGCCTTGCCCAGCTCCCAGGAACAATGCTATCCCTCAGACCCTGCTTCCCTGCTCCAGCCGCCCTTCCCTACTTCACTCCTGGCTTTACTCGGCTTTTTGCTGCCCTTTTTCAATCCAACTCACAGCAAATTGGAGGCTATTCCGCAGATTATCCATTTTTGCTGGGAATTTCCTCATGAATGAGGTCTTTCCGACGGCAGCGGGCGGGGAAGAGGCTTAAGCAGCAAAATATGATTGGAAATATTATTAATAAAATCACAAGTGACCCTGCTGAACACACGGCCACCCAGGCCCCTCCCGAGGCCACGCTCCGTGCCACGGCTCCATCCTACCCTCCGGACCCCACCACAACTTGATTTGTCCAGGGCTGTTTTCCAGAACAACTTTCTCTGAAAACAAAATAAAAAAGAATAAAGCTGCTTCTTTTATAATCCTGCACTTTCTATTTAAGCTCTTGCTCTTTTGGATTAAGGGAAGAACAACTCGCCATTAGGCCCTGCCCTGGTTATCGACATCACTCAGAGTCACAGGATTTATTTTACACTTCAAAAGATGGTCAAAACCAGTTGCACATGTATTTTTTTGAAAGTTTAAATATCTGATTTAATATCACAAAGCTCCCCCTTGCCTGGCAGTCAGGCACTGTGGTTCGGTGGCCACAAGCACTTACAGGGAGGGGGACTCCGGGAGGGCAAAAATGCAAATAGGAATCACTTGATCTGCTCACTTGGGGCTTTCAGGGGTTTCACTTCCTCCCTCCCTTCCTAAATTTTAGGTAAACAACCTCTTCTTAATAACCTTAACCAGGGCAGTGCTGGAATTACAGGGGGTCATTGGAATCAAGCAGTTGCTGCACTGGTCACATCCAGGCAGCCCTGCTGGCCGGACGCAGGAGAACCCCAATTTCCAGAAGGTGTGTCACCACTGCCCCACACCACACTCACAAGGCCATGGCAGAGCTTTCTACTCTGGGTTTGCTTGGCAAAAAGACTCCATTTTGCCACAAAATGACTCAAATTTGCCCCAAAAAGACTCAGTTTTGCCCCCAATAGACTCAGTCTCGCCCTGCAGTGTTCAGATAACAAAGAGCTTTTCCTGTCTAGACAAATCACTTTATACACATATTATATATATATTTATTTTTTAATTTGACAATGTGCTTGTTCCTCAGCTAAACTGAGTCTGTGGTTACAAGGAAAATGACACTTTAATCCCAATAATTTCATGGCTAAGGATTTATCCCACACCCAGGGAAGCAGCACTGGGCACCTGAGCGAGCGAACGGAGCCGGCGAGCTGATAAAAGCCACCCCAAACTCTGGGTTTGCGTTCTGATCCCGGATATTTTTCCAGGCTAACTTCCTAGTTGGATCCCAACGCATTCCCAGGGTTTGCTGTGCACCCCAGCCAAGGGAAGCACGGGTTTTCCACACTGCCCAAACCTCTTAATCAGAGCTCGGCACGAGCGCGGAGCGGCCGCGCACCCGGCACTGCCACCAATTAACCATGTCAGCTCTAAAGGCAGACACTGAGCAAGGAGACCAAACACACACGGAATAAAAATGAGGGAAAAATACGCGGAATATAGATCAGGAAAAAATATACAGAATATAAAGGAGAAAAAATATATGGAATGTAAAGGAAAACAGTAGGAGAGGGCAAAACTGCGCTGTCCATCAGTGATCGTGCCGGTTCCTACATTAATGCTCTAATTTGTGGTGTTTACAAGACAGCTAATTTTAGGAATGTGAATTTTCCTCTGTTTATCCAACAAGCCCCAGTATTTCCTAAGTAAGTGGATCTTTCCAAGGAGGATAAAATCAACAAAGGGATTAGAGGCAGAAACCCAAAGTTAAGCGACATGTTTGCTGCCGGCTCCGACACTGCATTTTATGTTTCTGAAGGAAAACAGTTCATCCTGGACAAGCAGGAGAGGCAAAGAGTGGGATTCTTCTGTGGGCAAACCCTGGACACAGGTCTCAGGTAACACTTGGGCTCTCAGGCCACTTCCTCCCAGCTCTGCTGGTGGATGTGCCTGATCAGAAAGGCAAACCATCCCTGCTCCTCTCCCAAAATCCCTGCTGTCAATTGTCCCTTAAAAAAATGAGGAAAACTGGGCTGTACCCTGTGGAAGTGCAGCTCACAGGTGCTCCCAAATCCCACCCAAACAGCCTCGTGGGGTTGGAATTAGTGACACTTGTCCCAGCCTCATCCCTACACGTCTTTGTTCCCAAAATCCCGAAGAAATGAGTCTCTTTTGTGTAATGGCATTAGATCCCGATATTCCAGCCTGTCCTGTCACATCCCACGGTCACCACAAACAGGAGCAGCGTTGGGCCACCAGCAAGGACAGAGGAGCTGGGGCAGCTCCCGTGGCTTTGCCACCTTCGCTCCACAGCAGGAGTTGTTCTCCCAGCGCCGACGCTGCCGGCAGGGTCTGTCCCGGGCAGGGTCTGTCCTGGGCAGGGTCTGTCCTGG
>NW_020897841.1:115318-116332 GCF_003984885.1 Neopelma chrysocephalum | reverse complement strand
CAGGGTCTGTCCCGGGCAGGGTCTGTCCTGGGCAGGGTCTGTCCTGGCAGCGCTGCCGGACCCTCCAGCCCGGCGGCCCTGGCAGGTGCTCCCACAATCCCGGGCCCTAATTCAATCACGCTCTGGGCTGACGTCAGGAAGCACAAAACAACTCCAAGGCTGTGTCTGAACGGGCCCAGAACCCCCGAGATTCAATTAGAGCCTTGATATTCCATCGGGAATCTTATTTAGCTGGATTTAATATCACCAAAGCCTCGGATCAGTTGTTTCTCAAATAGGTCGAGCGTATTTAAATGTACAGGCGGGGGAAAGAGCACGTCAGCCCCACGATCCCAAATTTCCACGAGCAAGCCTGGCTTTTACTCAGGAAAAACAGAGTCTGGTTTGCAGATGCTACAGAACAAAAAGAGCTGCATCCCTGTTTTCCTGGGGATTACATCCATGCCTGAGAATTAATTCAGGCATTTCAATGCTTTCCCGGTTTTGGACCCCTAAATGATCCCGGCAGAAATCCTGATTGCCACACACGTGATGTTCCACAGGGATTTGGGTTGGGTTTTTAACATACACTTTTCCAGGACCCCCAGGCCTGAGGTGGTGTAAGGGGAAGGAACCAAAGGGAGATCTCCTTGGGGAGCCTCCCTGGATCTGGGAATGAAGCACTGACCGAGGAAGGAGCACTGGGGCATCAGGACAGAGATCCCATATGGACACAGGAGGGAGAAGGAACATATACATGGGATACACACACACACGTGTGACACAGCAGGGACACACACACGTGTGACACAGCAGGGACACACACACACATGACAAAGCAGAAGGCCACATATACAACACATATACACACCTATATGATGAACCAGGGTGCCACATACACACACACATGACAGAGCAGGGGTCACACACACACACGACAGAGCAGGGGTCACACACACACACGACAGAGCAGGGGTCACAGACACACATGACAGAGCAGGGGTCACAGACACACATGACAGAGCAGGGGTCACA